>NW_019524852.1:210965-211552 GCF_002814215.2 Seriola lalandi dorsalis | reverse complement strand
TAAAGCTCAGCACGCTCAAAGGAAGACAGTTAATGCATACATATAAATTACCACTAATCTACCTCTGTTACCTCCGGCTGCCCCCCTACACATGGCCATAGGGTGATCTTTATCAGTGGTTGTAAATAGTTTCCCTGAGGCAGATGTTTAAATGACCACTCACCCTTAGCACCTAAATATCCACTAGTATAAATCATTAAACAGTTTTAACTTTAATAGTTTAAAATACTACAACAGTCCCCCTTTTGAACTCAACAAACTGAGTTCAACATTCTGTGTCCTCAACAGGTCAACCTTGCGATGGGGCGGAACCTCCCCCCATACCTAACGTTTTAACCTTCCCCTGTGGGACTTCTTTCCTCCTCAGACACCATCCTCCACCTCGTTCTCCGGTTCCTCCAAACAAGTGGCGCTGGTTTCTGTTTTAATCACACACACACAAATGATGATTATAAAACTCGATTATACATTTTATTTATTTTTTTTTTTATTCCCCTCGGCTTCCTTCTCCTGTGCTGTGGCGTTCTTAGCACACTGAGAGAGGTGATACCAGTTGTAACCCTTCCCAGCCAGTTTTACTGCCGAGT
>NW_019524852.1:161505-210945 GCF_002814215.2 Seriola lalandi dorsalis | reverse complement strand
AGACAGGCTATGATATCCCCCTAATACCACACACACACACACACACACACACACACACACACACACACTGAACGCTTCATTCCTCTCATTACGCCTTTTAATCGGACTCCTCCCTCACTTAGTGGATCATTGTGACCATTTTTTTCACAGCTCAGTGGATCAGCTGTTTAAAGGCAAAGCTTCTCTGACATTTCTGTGTCAACGACCCCGAAATTATTTTGGTATCTCACTGGGGCTGGGGCGATATCATACTGATTTAATCAAACTGTGTTAAAGTGTTTTACCAAATTCTGGTGTTGAAATTGTGATTAAAACAAAAGCTGAAACATTCAGTCCATTATTTGATCAACAGAAAATAAATGGCAACTTTTCTGACAATTTCTAACCATTGAAAGTTACTTACTGAAACTTTTGAAAGCTCAATTGCCAAAGTTTCCCTCGTTTCACTGGATATCTTTGCTGTTGGTTGGACAAAACAAGATGTTTAAATCCCGGAAACAGATATTTATCACAATCTTCTTTTATAGATCAGGTAGGTTAATCAATAAACAACATAACCGTAGCCCTGTATTATTTATATTATTTATATTCATGACTTCAACCAAACTGTAATGAAAACAGACTTTAAATTAAAACAATATAAGCTGTTCAAATTTATAAGAAAAAAATATGTATAAAAAAATATTATATAATAAAAACATATAATAATTGTTGATCTATATTTGGTCAAATTTTGGCTTATCTGTTTCAACCACACACTTCTCCGCAGGGTTTTTATGACACCAAATTTCCAGCAGCACGTGGGCAGATCCATGCTGCATTTCGCTAAACACAGTCTCGTCTTACACCTGGCACTTACATAACCCCCGTTGGCTTGATTAATATGTATGTGCTGCATCTTTGGCATTCGTGGACCGTTTGACTCAGTGTCGTCTACTCTTGGACATTTTGTTCCTCAGATATTTTTCTCATAAATTAAATAAGTGATGATCTTAAACAGGGAGTCAACAGTTCAGTTTTATTTCTCTGTTTATTCAGTGTTTGGCACCAGAAAGGTTTTTTTTTTTTTTTTTTCTTTCTCATCCTGCTTAACAAACTCAAATCAACCTTCTTTTATCCTGTCCCTGAACCCCCCCCCCCACACACACACAAAGCAGACTGTTTACCAAACACAGTGCAGACTCTCAGCCACCTCTCTTTGTGTCTCATTCAACATACAACTGAGACACAGAATTACAGAACTCACAACAAACACTCAAACTGGAAAGATGAGGATGTCTGTCTGTCTGTCTGTCTCTTTGTATCACCACACCAGTAAAGACCCTGACTGCATTCACTTCTTCAGCCGGACGACTTCCCCCTCAGACACTAACAAGACTAGAGTCAGATAATGTCACACAAAGGTCCTATAAGGACTGACTGCACGCCCTTAGAGGCTGCAATGTTAGCTATCATCCATGTTAGTGTTTAACTTCAAACAACCTGGTGACGGGGGAGTGGGGTTTCTGATGCTGTCTGACCATCAGACAAGAGGTTCAGACAGTGTCTAAAGGCGGCTTCACCCTGGACTTAGACCTTTCATAAAGTGAGACGTAAACTGGGACGTCCTGATCTCCATGTGCTCCATCTGATCTGCAGAAGAAGACACACAAACACACGTCCCTGCAGGGTGTGATAGAGCTGTGTGTGTGTGTGTGTGTGTGTGTGTGTGTGTGTGTGTATGTTGGTTGTGTTGCGAGCAGAGATAAGATCGAAACATGTCTCAGGTAAAGTATGATTCTACCCCTAAAACCCGGATAACAGCTGCACCCTGGGATATCAGCCCGGCGCTGGAAACACGACAGAAAACAAACAAGCTGCATCAGCCGAGAGATAAAAGGAGAGAGAGGGAGAGAGAGAGGAGAGTTGAGAGAGTGTGTGTGTGCAGGTCCAGCGATCCATCGTGTCTGACCTCTGAGTCAGAGCGGCCCTGGGGTCAGCAGGGGGGAGGGGTCTAATTGATCAACCTGTCAGAACCAATGAGGAAGGCCATGTTAATGGGACTTTTATAAGCCCCGCGGGACGTATCACCTGACACTCAAAGCTGTATGAGTATGTGCAAAGCAGAGTACGTGCCCTGTGTGTGTACATGTGTGTATGTGTGTGTACATGTGTGTGTGTGTGTGTACATGTGTGTGTGCGTAATCCCAGAGCCCAGGTAGCCTTATTAAAAGGAGCCAAGTGGAGACTGGCTGGGTTTTGACAAATGGCCTCTCAACACCAAGGCCACCTTTGCAAACTTTGGGGACGCGGTAGAAGGCGAAGTCACAAGGGTGAAGGGGCCGTGAATGTGTGTGTCTTTGTGTGTGTGTGTGTGTACTCTGCTCTGCCCCAGCACTAATAACCTGTGCCTAGTGACTGATGGAGTGTGGAATGGATTAATCTCGCTGCAGTCATGCTGCCAAATGCCGAGGCGCTAAGGGTTAGCCACCAGACTTAGCCCGCTTAGGAAAGGCTACAAAAAAAAAAAATATATATATATATATATATATACTGTATACACAAACACACACTCCCTGGGGTTTGTCTCCACACTGAGATGCAGCCAGCTGCAGTTTGACCTGCAGCCTGCTAATGTGAAACAACCGCTGCATCAGCCAGCAGACGTTTCACAGCAAACACAGCTGCTCTGAATGACCCGGCAGCTCCCAGTACCTCACTACATACAGGTCTGAGTGAATGAGTGAGTGAGTGAGTGAGTGAGTGAGTGAGTTTATAGACAGCAAGGCGGTGAGAGAAAGAAAGAGAAAAGGGCAAGTGCTCAATATTGTAGCCGGAAATCAAATGAGAGCAGAGAAGTTTGGAGTGCATCCCCTGCCATCATTACATCTAAGAGACTTCTTTCTTAACCAGCAACCCCCAAACCCCCAACCCCCAACCCACACATCCACACACACCCACACACACACACACACACACACGTAGTCTCTGTGCTCTGCAGCTGGAGATACACTGGATTAGCACAGACATCAAAGCCATCAAAGACTACAGTAACTGAAACTTCCTCTCTGGAAGAGTGTGACTGAATGTACATGCAGCATATCTGTGAGAGCGTGTGTGTGTGTGTGTGTGTGTGTGTGTGTGGGGCAGAGTCTTGCCGTGGAATAAGGGCAATTAATTTCTGTAAAGTGTAAAAACTATTTCAAGCAGAATGAAGTGTCTGTGTGTCTGAACTGGAGTGAGCAGACGACGGTTCACACACTGAGCGACGAACATGACTCTCGTGCAACCACAGCAAAAAATGGTAAGACAGCCTTAACAAGGTTAACTGAAGAAATATTTGCACTGAATATTCACACAGTTATCCCTCAGAAGCACATTTCATTTGCTTAAAAATCCCACAACCAAGATGTTTTCCTGAGCTCCACTCTGCGACCACGACTACAAGCAGTGCGCTGGTGAATTTGACTTGGGGATGTTGATAACTTGAGAGATTCTTAAGCCAAGAACAACAGGTGGCGGATGAGGGCTCACGGTACCTCAAGTAGTGGTTGTTTTCTGGTACACAACTGCTTGTGGGGTTTGGGAGTAGCAGTGAGGTGTTATGGGAACACAGATACATGTAGACATGGAATCTCAACACTTTGAAATGTGGATCTGTCGGGAAGCTGGGCAGGTCTGGAGAAACTGGAGACCAGACTAATAAACAGAGGGGGAATCTGGGTCCTATTCAGAGAGGCTATATGGGGGCTGGGGGCAGGGGCCGAGGCCCATTCAACCTGCCCTGAGACACAGGGACAAGGGTCCCATTACCCTCCTCCAGCCCCAAACTCCATGAACTTGATCCTGGAGGACAATGTGAAAAGGGGAAGAAAAGAGCGAAGGGAGGCAGGGGGGGAGGATAATATCTCTGGGAAATAGTGAGCTTTCCTCAGTGACAATAACTGACAGGCAAGGTTTCATTTTTCAGCTCCGCTCCAAGGACCGGGGCTGCAGCCCTTATTCTGCGGATTTTAAATGGAACAAAGTGATCTGAAAATGCAATGAACGCACTTCGTTGCACAGGTGTTGTTTCAAAGCTGTACCCTCTTAATGCTTCTCTTCCTCCGCACAAAGACTACATCTACAGCTTGCCAGTCTTTGTGCCGATTGAGGCCCGACGCTGAAGGTCTGCTGCTCTTCAGACACAAACAGAATTTTTTTTTTTTTACCAGAAAGAAAGAAAGAACGAACAAAAACAACAAACTGAAGCGGCTTTGACAGAAATTAGCCCAGAGAGGTGACATTAGAAGTTGGGACATTCACACTTAAAATCCTTGTTACTTACATTCACTATTCAATACACAGTAAACTTCTATTTCTGCCCCTGTCCCAATTCTCCCTCTTGTTCTGGATTGTTCTGCAAGAGATGCTTAGAAATGTCTCCACCAAATATATATATATATATATATATACATACATACACATCACCATAATACAGTCTCTAACTGTACACCCTCCACACCTTATTTTTCCCTTCAGCTCCGGCCACAAATATACAGCAGCAACTCCCCAACACCTGAAAACAGACTTTGCTGTGTGAAATTCCTTCACTTCCCCAATTTCACTGTGTCACTGCAGTCGCACTGTTAAGCCGTATCTTCGGTCTGCCGTTCATATGCGTCCTTACGCGCATAACCGCTGATGAAGATGAAAGAATAGCACGTTTACCCGTCCTCACAGTTACAGACTGAAAACCTGCTGCAGCTCAGATCTGGCTGTTGACACACCTAAACCTATAACTGCTCCCCTGAGTGACAAGGACAATAACAAGGGTGTGGACAGACATCTTTTTTATTCTTATTGTGATGTCTTGAGTCAAGAGGAGTGAGGGTTCTGTGTAGGCCAATGGTTATGCTATATACACTGGACTCCATGTAACAGTAGTTGATAAAATAATGGTCACTAATGAGGCTTTTCTCTGAGAGTTTACAGGACATGTTTACATGTTGTGTTCCTCATAAAATTCCTCCACACACTGAACACTAAGTTATTAATTTAACATTTAAGCATCAATAAAAAGCTTTTATTCTAAAAGTTGTTTTATGCTATTACAGATTAAAAGTTGCAAAGACCTTTTATAGTCGGACAATGAACCGCATGTGACTTACATTCCATTAATTACTAAAAGCGTCTTTTTAAAATTATTTTCTGACATGGGGCGCCTCGGCTTTGTTTCTCTTTACAGCTTTCACACTAGTTGGCTTTCTTTGTCACAGCCAGATGAAGAGGAAACTAAAATCATTAATGAAGACCACTGCAAGCTGTTAAATGACATTACTGCTTTGATTATATTGGCGCTTGTCTGCTCTGCGGTGTGGAATTACTCTCCTCACCGGGATTATGAGAAAGAAAAGCAGCAGGTTCTCACAGAGCCCTGTCAAAAGGCCGGGAGCACACCCTGCCTTGTCCTAACATGACAGGCCAAGTAGTCTTTGCTGCAGAGGTCAAAGGTCAAAGGGGAGTTACGAGGAGGGGGCGTTAAAGGCAACAGGAAGGGACAACAGGGTCAATCCAGTGCGGATCCGCGGTACTCTGTTCGTGGTTATTGTCTCGACCTTACAACGAGTGGATGTTAGCGAGGACACAAAGACGCGGTGTCGACAATGGGCACAGGAAAGCACACAAACTGGCATTGTTAGGCTCATGGGTTTGTATACAAAGAGCCGGAACACAGACAAAATAAAACACACAAGACTGCACAGGGCAGCGCGTACAAAAGGAGCCAGGGAGTTGTGCAGATGCACCAGTGAAATATAAACCGAAAAAATACCAAGTTAATACGAAATGCAAGTATTTCTACAAGGAATGCAAACAAGAGTCATTCGACAAAAAAATTAATCAACAACAACCTTGACAATAATAAAAAAAATTGATAATAGAAATTGAAGAGTTCTCAGCTGCAGCCTCCGAACGGGCCGATAAATCTTTCTATTCTGCATTAAATCTGACGTGTTCCTTTCAGTATTTTTCCTAAATAGACCTGAGTTTTGTTTCTATTGTTGGTTGTCTGCCTGACACTGATCGCTGAACAGAGGTCACAGCTTCCCCACCTTTTTATTTACGACGCTACATCCCTGCTGACACCTGGGTGTTCCTACCACCACCGTGGTGGGTCTAAATCCAGCGAGTGGAGATAAGCAGAGAGTCCCCCCGTCCTTGCCACTGAAACTGTGCAGAGGTCAGCAGGAAGGAAGGGAAGTGCTGCGGGACGATGTGAATGCTATCACCGCCGAGCAGAAACCAGTAGGTAGGCTGCCCTTCTGTTTATGGAGCTGTCGTTACCGCCGTGATTGATGGCTCGCTACAGACAATCCACATCTCCCACATGAGCCACACGGTGCGGTGGGAGACGAAATGTGTGCGAGGGTGTTTGTGTGTGTGTGTGTGTGTGTGTGTGTGTGTATGTGTGTGTGTGTGTGTGTGTGTGTGTGGAGAGGACTGGAAAAAAAAAACACTACTTAGAAATCCAGTTGCAGCCGTGGTGAATGTTAAGTCCATTTTCCAGAGAGCTCTGATATTCTGTGATGTTCTTGTTGTCCTACACTGTAAAATCATCGTAATCAGTTCAACGAAATCAGCTCATCTTTTATCATTAACTTTATGTAATTAGAGAAGTTTGCCAGTTTCGATTAAAGTCCGCTCTAAATAAATAACTCAATCGAATCCAGTTTAACAAAAATATTAAGAACTCGTCCACTTAGCTCAAAATTTTCGTATGCAGACACCCAGATATCTGATCTTTATTCTGCACGTCTTTATTCCACGTGATTTCTGAACCTGGGATCTTTTTCCCCTTTCAGACGCTGATGTTGGGCAATAAGGTCTGGCTCATTCCACCTCGTCCTACAGGTTCTGGATGGGGTCGAGGTCACAGCTCTGTGCAGGTCTGTCAAGTTCTTTAAGACCATACTCTTTATAAAAAACAACAACAACAAAAAAAAGAACATGTTTCTTTGGAGCTGGCAGTGTGCTCGGGAGCATTGTCGTACTGAAACAGGAAAGGGCCTTCCCCAAACTGTTGCCACAACGTTGGAAGCAGACTATTGTCTAAAATATAATTGTGCGCTGTAGCTATAAGATTTCCCTTTACGGGAACTAAGGGAGTCGAAGCATGAAAAACAGCCCCAGAGCCAAAGCAACCAAACCTATGTGTGAGGAGAGGTGTCCAGACGGGTAACCTCACCCTCTGTGATGTGCTCTGTACCAAACTAGACGTGTTGGCTGCTTTCAGAGGATGTGAACTGCGAAAAACAGAACTTCGTGAACAGTCTGATTGAGCCTTTGCCTCGTCTTTTCCCATTTCACTCCATCTTAAATCATTCATGTTTTCTTCCTTCTAAAACTTGCAAGAAAACTCACAGCAGAGCTTGGCCCTCTTTTCTCTCTATCAAAAAACCTTTGAGCACTTAGCATCTCCAGTGTCGTGTCCAGGCTTGTTGTCATTGATGGTATTACTTATTCATCTGAGCTTTTTACATCTTACTGAATTCAGCAGCACCAGCACTTAAGTTGGTGACCTTTCACACCCAGCTATACAGAAAATAATGGCCAGGACAGCGAGGCACACTCTGAGCTGAAGTCTATGTTTAGGTTCAGCTAATGCAAGGGCTGGCACACCTCAGGCCACAGGAGCTGGGGACACAGGGCTTCCTCTGCTTTTCAAATATTTATCCCCTCAAAGCGTGAGACACAGCATGGGACGGAAAACAAGATGGAGTCCTGCTGAGCCCAGGATCTGCCAGTGTACACACAAATACACCAGGACAAACACAGCAGAGAAAAAACAAACAGATGGGCAGATTCAGATGTCAGAGACATACACGTGCTCCCCTCGTAACCGCAGCATTGATAATGACAGAAACTCACTGCTGCCTGTCTGCTGGAGGAGCGGCCCGCAGGTTTAGCATCTCCTCTGTTGAATGAGCAGGTAGCCTGAGGTCGGGTTCAGGAGGGGGAGCAAGGGGACCGTCTGCTGACAGGCCGCCTTTACTACCCGGCTGGTAGCTGTGCCATCTTGGGCTCCCTTCCAGGGAATTGTGATTGCATTTTATAGCCTCGAGCAGACTCCTCATGTCATGTATTCCTCCTCATGTCGCAGACATCTGGCTGGCTCTGGGCTCTCCTAGTCCCCCCTTGTGCACCATGCTGTGCTGGATCGTTTGATTAAGCCTGTATCACTTGTAATCAGACTCAGGGCTCCCCCCCCCCCCCCCATACCTGCAGAATGGCTTCTTAACTGCACACAAGCCACATAACAACAACTGCATGCTGAGTTTTGCTTCTCTAATTTGACATATTTTCAGTTTGAACAGGAAGTATGGGAAGGACATAAGATAGGGTTTTTAAGGATTACTTCCCCCATAAAGGAACAATCACTGTACCATTTCAAAGTTGCAAGGTGCGAGGTTTAATGTGCTGTTGTGGTAATCCCTGTCTATCTGCCTCTTCTGATTCCAAACAATCAAACAAACCTAAAATATAATCTACATCACGTCCTGAGTGACGGGTTTTACCCTGAAAAAAGACCAACAAACCGCATCATCTGCCCCTTATCTCAGAAAACTCAACTTCTTACAACTAAAATGAATATTTCTCAAATATGTACTTTTATTTACATACTTATTATATAACAACTGCACAGATAAGTTAATTGACAACAGCCACCACGGATCCCACTTATCAAATAACAATCTTCACAAAACATCTTATCGGAAGTGAATGTCAACAAGAAACAGGGGACCTATTGTTATCCATCTATCTATCTGTAAGTTTAACATTGTGAATATTGTTTTAATATCATTAAGGTTGAGATTATGTTTTTCCTGTGGCTGCACATCTCTTTCCATAGTTTTTTCTTCAAGGTCTTTTGTTTGATTTAAACGTGAGCAAATAAATAAAAATCGAATTCCGGTTTAAAACATTTTATTTTTATAACCTTCCATGCTGGTTGAATCACTATTCTTTTAACACACTGTGCACAAATTGATGACAAGCCACCAAACAGAGTAGGATGAACTCCTGCTATTCATTCGCACTCGCTAACCTGTTAAATTGTGAGCAGCATGGAACCTATTTATTACCCCTTGCTCACCTGCCCCCATCACTAAGCTATTCATTATCAAGGTGACTAACCTGCACAGCCATTATCTGCGATGCTATTCATAATCCGTTAGTTAGCGCAGGTACGCTGTTAACGGGCGACGTGCCATTAATTCTGCAGGTACAAAGAGAGACGTGACCCCGTTTCAGGAAGCCGCGGTGAGCCGGTGCACCGCCATCACACGGCCTTGGTGTGTTTAACAGGCCTCATAGGGGAAAGAGACTTACAGTGTGTTTACACAGTGGCATCTCTGAGCTGGTATTAATAATAGAGCCACTTAGCATTCAGAGGCACTGGTCTCGGCCACGCTGTTTGTTTCACAGGTCATTAAATTTATGCCGCAGCCCTAATGTTCATTACAGCAGCAAGCTGGCCAGGGGTCTGTAACACTCGCTCACTGTCTTTAATCCCCCGCTGTATTCCTAACGCCGGCTTTCTTTTCATCCCTCGCTCACTCTCCCTCTCTCGCATCTCAGTCCATTTGCCTGACAACAATCTTTTCCTGGTTTAATTAAAAAGGATTGTGCTAGTGTTTCCAGGTTTCTTGTCTCTCCCCCCAGCCTCACACACATACAGGTGAAAAGCATAATTTCAAACGAGCGCCTAGACAAATATTTTAGCACGGAACAAATGTCTGTGTATTAGAAGAACTGCACTCCTCAGATGTGTAATTTCTTCCACCTGGTGAGGCCAGTTTTACCAGTTTCACCTTCGTTGGCGATGCTGGCAAGCGGAAGCTGAATCCGTGTTCAGGCTTAACGGCTGGTAATTCCACTTCCACTGTGAACAAACCAAAGTCACTGTGCTGCACGCTAACGTTGGCTGGAGGTCAAAATGACGGACAAAAGGCTCACACAATGTGAAAACTCATTAGGTAGCTTTACAAGAATTTTAGAGAAATGCCCCAACTGGAAAACAGCAGGGATTTATAAACGCTAACAAGGACAAATGAAGAAATTAGTTAAGGATACTGGCAGGATCCTTTCTATTTTTGATGGTTATTATTTTTCTTTAAGATCGTTTATCTTCTCATCTTGTACCGCTATTCTCCACTCTTCTATTTAAGCCTTTATTCTTTGCCTTTCCATCAGTCTGAACCGTCACAAATCTCAAAAAACATGAACATGCTACAACCGAAAGCAGCAAAACACAGCAGCCCTGGCGAGATTTAAATGGACGGACAAGGTGGGGGTGGGTGGGGTGGTGGGGAACACACAATGTAAATCAACAGTGTGGATTTTTGTTGCAGCCACAAACAGCAGCCTGGTCCCACAGGTTGCAAACCGCCAAACAAATCCCTTCATTATTCCTTAATGCGACTGATTATTCTCTTTAGAGGAAAAAAAAAAAATGCTGCCACACAGTTCTGCAGGAGAAAACACAAACACTTTAAGGACTGAGCAAACACTCCGTTTAATCTAATTAATCCTCTTGGAAATGTAGCACACTTTGAAGGCCGAGTGTAGCCGCTGGAGGAAAACTACAGCGGTTGAACCGCAGAGGAAAACAGAAAGGATTCCTGACAGGAAGAAGTTTTTCTTGGGTCAGGTACCAACTGTTTCTGCCAACAGTGCTCTCAACCATTTAGATACCCAAACTAACTTCATGTCAAGAAATCCAAGGATGAAATACATAAAGATTAAAGCTCAGACTCAAATCTGTTTTCTGAGTAGAACACCTTTATCAGCGTCTGCATATTTGTTTTCCTTTCTGAGTGAATATTTGAAAACTTCATCAAAAAACAAAAGCTGTGAATGTGCTGCAACTGCAACCGTAATCATATGTGCCGATGTTGCAGCGGTACCCGTGTTGTGACTTTTGGTGAATTAACCCCAAAACCTGAAGCTTCCGTCTTCAGTCTGCAGAGACGCAGTCTGAAATGACTTCAGTACAACACGGCAATAAAGACATGGTCTACTCCACTGCTGCAGGAATCGTCCCATCCATCACGATTAAGTTTAGATTAAGTTAGGAGTGAAGACAACGGCGGTTAGAGTTGTTCTGATACCTGAACGACACAGAGTACTGATCCAATACCACTGTGTTGACAATTTTTAACAGCTGTGCATCACTAACCCTGTATGGATGTGATATGATTGATGTGATTGTGGTATGACTTGGCTCAGGTTAAACCTTCTGGAAAACATTAACAAATACACGAATGACATAGAATCTTTCTTTTATTATCCAACTTTGACTAAAAAAATAAATCTAGTAATAAAGAACACCGCCTACACTAGACGTCCTAGCGCCACTCCTCCAAATTAAAGCCTCACATACTGTGCACGTTGCCTTTTTACTGGTGCAACTTTAACAGTGTTTCGCTAGCAGCTAACAGCTAAAACAGTACCTGGCTGTGGCTGCAAAGCACAACTTCCTGTTCAGGCTACTCTTTTAGAGCAGCAAAGAAGAACTGATTTACGGGAAAACCGCGGCTTTATCTGGATGTGAAACTCTACAGTTTGTTAATACAAGACATGGTGTCAGATCAGTGCACAGACATGTCTACTGATTCAGTATTTTCGGCAGCACTGGAACAACTCCAGTTCTGTTATATAGCTCTCACGGAGCATTAGCCTCGTTAGACATTTCTCAGATGCACTGAATCCTTAAATGCTTAAACTTCATCCCCTCTAACATAAAAACACTCGAATCACTAACAACAAACCAGCAGGAAACTAACTAACTACTAAATCAAAACTGACTAGGTGAGAAGAACAGGACGATAAAAGCAGCTACATCCTCCGAGAGCTGAATTCTTTTGAAGCCAACAAATTTGACACTTAAGTGGTTTTCTAATGTTGGCAAATGTTAGCAATTTGAAATGCGTATGAGGCTCCTTGCAAGCATTCCTGTCCTCTCTGAAATGTTTCTTGTCCGTCCCATCTATTTGCTGATAATAAAAGGTTAAAAATGTCAAAAGGATAACAACAAAAACACAATAAAAAATTGAAAGATAAGAATATAGAAAACGAAAAATTATTTTACAAAGTGTTGTTCATAAGATTGAAATGATACTGAACTCTTCTCCCGAGATCTCCTCTTTAGGAAGTAGATGATCTCACCATCTGTGTGTGTGTGTGTGTGTGTGTGTGTTTGTCTGTCATTACGTGCATCTGTCGTCCCCTCTGCCCGCTCCAGCCTGAGCCTGAACGTTTGCAGTGGAGGATCAGAGGCTCTGCAGAGCGTCGAGTCGTGTGGCTCTCTAATTAAAGCTGACGCTGCCACTGAAGCTCGCCAGCCACGGGGTCAAAGGTCACCACACAACCACTGACACGAGCAGGTAGCCAGCTACTGTGAAACAGGCTGAAAAGGCAGGCCGCCCTCATCAGCAGTCTCTCTTCCATTCCTCCACCTCCTTAACCTGTTCTCCTCCCGCTCAAGCTTCTTCTTTCCTTCCTCCATTTCCCTTCTCCTTTCTTCTCCTCTCCGAATTTTGTCTCGTCAAGCAGCCTCCACACATTTATCCATTCAATGACAAGGGACAGAAAGAAATGAGACAGAAGAGAAAAGGAGGAAGGAGGAGAGGGAGGGGAGGAAGAGGTGAGGCTTTCCAAAAGCAGCTACAGAACATCTATAGGAAACTCGCACTTCAGAGCCCTTTCAGCGTGATGAAAGAGCGGGGACGCCACTCCGAAAGCACAAGGCCATCATTGGAGGGCCAAACATGTCAGTTAGGGGCAACACACACTACACTACACTCCTCTGTGAACCTTTCATATCCGTTCACCGGAAGAAAGGTAGCGCTGTTGACCTTTGCATGTCTGTTCTTTTAGAGCAAAGTGGAACCTGACCTTGGTGTGTTTTCTTGGAGAAGAAAAAAGGTCTTCGAGGACGCTGGTGGTTGAGTCGGAGGGAGCAACTGTGCCGAAGGAAGTCATTTTTCATGCTTACATAAAAGGAAGAAAAGGTCTCAACCACAGTGCAGAAGAGTCCCTTGATGTATTTGGTCAGGTACACGGGAACCAGGGCTTACAAACAGAAGTCACATGGACTCGGAGGTCTCTTGTTTACTGGTCAGACTCGTAGCAGCGCGTCAAACCCTCCGGGGGTCACACACTGCAGCCTGCAGAGAAGGCCAGTCCGCGGTGTTGTCACTGCGACCTCATCTAACGCCGTTTTCAGGCTTTATTATTTGTGCCGTTTGGTTTTTCCCGAGAACGAGAAAACGGCTGGTTATCGCATGTCAACATCCACCTCCTCCTCCTCCTGCCCAGAAACCCCGGAGCTTTTGGGCTGTTTCCTGGAGTTGATTGCGTTTACATGCTCACTACTAACAAACTGCGCTGCTGTTCTCTTTCATGTTGTTTATTTGATACGGACACACACAATGGATGCACACAGAGAAAACTGAATACACAATTGTAACGTGTTGTATCAGATGTGTTTATAGCTCATGTTAATTTGAAACACGTATCCCAAGCAGAGCTTTTGCATCAGCACGAAGACAGAAAATACACAGTTTAACACATGTAGCAAGAAATAAGGGTAAAATGTCAAAATTATATCTTATATTTAAAAATATAAACAACTTAAAACTTAAAACTTCTAATGAAAAAAATTAGAGGTGTGCGAGAAATAAATAATAATCAGAAATTATAAAATCATGCAAACTATGAATCTGACCGGCCATTCAGTGAAAGATTTTCTCTAGTTTGATTCAACAGACACATTGTGTTGGCATCAAAAAAGTACAATACCCGTTCCCCCAGGTGTCATCTAGGTCAGAACTTTGCAGAAATGAAGATCAGACATTCAGGAAAATGACAAAAGCTCAACCAAGCTCTGAATCAGAATCCAAGAAGCTGACAAAATAAAAACAAACCCTGGCCAGAAACACGTCAACGTCTCCAACCAGAATTAGCTGAAGGTGAGACGCATCACCTTTTAGCCTGCCATTAAGTGTCTCGCTGCCGCAGATGGACGTGCGTTTTTCACACCCGTGAAGAAAATCAAGGGCATCCAAATAAAAAGATGGAAACCATATTAGGTGACGAGAGGCAGGCGACTCGCACAGCTGCCATCTCTGCACATTTATATCACAACACACAGACAAACAGTAACAATTTACTGAAAAACAAGTCCTGTTATTTTAGGATTTTCCACAAGTGTGGTCACACAAGAGAGAGACAAGACGGCGTTCCTTATCTGTCTTTAGTGACCTCATCGAAGGGACGAGGCCGACGACGTGTCAGACGACGTGTCAGACGGGGTCGGCCGAGGTCTCACACTCTCAAACACGCACACACAAACGCAGACATGCAAACCGACAGGAACAATTACCTTCCAGCTGGAGGCTCCGTGTGTGCTGTAACCAAAGTCTGTCCACACCGCCAGCGACAAACACCGACCTGACCTCAGAGCAGCGCTAACACCAGAGCAGAAACACAAACACAGCGGTCTCTCTCCGTTATGTCACACCATTACTTTTAGTCACAGAGCAATCAGCTGTTGGTTTATATTATAGTCCAGATGAGAAACCTCACAGAAGACATAAACAGGTCAAAGACTTTAAGTGATTCGTTATCCTCCCCCCGATAACGCTGCGAGACGAGCAGAGCGGGAGGTCAGACTTACCTACAAATGTCAAAATCAAGAATGAATTTATACTTTGAACTAAATCAGCCACATTAATGAAACGATTCCCCGGCGTAAAAAAAGACACAAACGCTTCAACCGAAGGAACACTGCATCTCTTCAATCCAAAAATAACGATCAATACAGTCCGAAATCCTGACGTCTGGAGATGTTTTCAAATCAATACCAAACTAAATGACTAATCTGTCTTTTATTGGATCCAGGACACAAGTGTCAAGAAAATGTCAACACAATTCTCAACGTGTCTTGATTTGCAATTGGGTAGAAAGTGATTGAACACGGAACAGAACAAAGCAAAGGGGAAAAAAAACAAAGCAGGATTTTAGGATTTTTCCCTGCTGGAAGAATTGCTTTTGTTTCCTTGTGTAGAAAAATATATTTGACAACAAAACTCATGACTCTTGAACAAGGCAACACCAGAATAAATGACTTATTAAACTGGATCATTTCTTTTTTGTGTGTGTGTGTGTGTGCAGGAGATCTCACGCTGTGGTCTGGATCCAGAGCAGGATTTTGGCTGCGTCAGCCCTTTTCAAGGCCCAGCAGTGTTTGATGGAGCTGCCGGCCGTCGTGCGGCAGACCTCTGCCTGCCTGGCCAGTGACTGATGCACATAAGGCCATGGAGGAGAGCTTTATTAAACGACGGCGAGGACCCATCACTCTCTCTCTGACATATTGGGGGCTCATCTCGGGGTGGGGGTGGGTGGTGCGCCAGGACGAGTCAGGGAGATGTGAAACATTTAACACACCTCTGTGAGGACGTACAGGGCGTGTTTGTCGGTTTCCAGTATGTTGCACTTTTTGATTTTGACTGTTTCATATTTTTGTTGCATAACGGCCATTCGAGAAACAAGCCTGTGTTTGTGCATATGCACCTGTGTGTGTGTGTGTGTGTGTGTGTGTGTGCGCAGGGTGAGTCATTTAGCAGCCAACACTGTGAGCCGTCATGCTGCAGAGAGTGAGGGCGCGATGACAAATCCATCACTTAACCCTCTCATTCACCCCCCTGACATACACCGCAAAACCCTTTATATCAACACACACCCCCCCCCCAACACTCCTCCTCCCTCCAAGCCTTCATCACCAGTTGCGGGAGGCTCCATACAGTCTGAATCTCCCCACATCTGTAACCTGACGACCACCTGCAGCTGCACCAGCTCCCATGGGCGCACCAAGCCAACAACCACGTGCACATACAATCTAACACACACACACACACACACACACACACACACACACACACACACACAGCAGTGTCCACCACAATCCGGCCCCTTTAACAGATGCTCCGCTCCGTTAAGTAAAGGTGTCACATTTTAACATCAATAAATCATTATCTCATTAGTTCTGAAATATTACTGTAATTAATGTGACACTGCTGTCAGACTGAAAACACTTCATTTCAAAAAAAGTTGAGTTGGAAAACTGTAAAAAGAAAAATCTGCCTTAGTTCTAGCTTGACAAACATCTTTAATTTGTTTATCTGATCACATTTCAAATTGTAATCCTCCATCTGGGACAGACAAGTTACAAAAATGCATCTCCACTATAAAACACTCTTTTTAAAAATCTTTTTTGTGTGTGTGTGTTTTTATCTTTATTTATACAATTTTCATTGATTAATTGATGAGTGATCAGGCTGGTCTGTACCTGAGGAAACTAAAAACCATGACTGAGAACAGTCAGTTGTTTGATGCAAGGTTAATTTGCCAAATTAAAACAAATTGTGTCCTAACGACTCCTAATGACGGCCTTTAAAATACTAATAATAGTTAATTGTTCATGCCTGTTTCATGTTGGTCATGTTTGAGGATGGAACTAAAAATTATTTATTAATCAATTAACGGTTTTGTTTATAACACGTCAGAAAACAGTAAAAGATATCCATTATAGTTTCCCCATTACCTGTTTTAACTGACCATCAAAAGATTTGCAGTTTACTGACGTATAAGCTGCAGATTCATTTTCTGTTGATCAACTACTTGACTAATTATTTTGATCATCACTCACATTTAATTTTTTCTGGACAAAAATAAACTAAAAGAGAAAGAGGTTGTAAACAGACATTACACAAATACCATTACTCTTCATTTTCAAATTTGATATTTCGCATTGTAAAACTTGGATGGCGAATGTTTAATTGGAAAAAAAAGGAAAGAAATCCACATTTCCCTCTGATACAAGGTTTCGATCACAACGTGACATTATGCAGGTTCAGGAAGTTTCACCGAACGATCCGTCTGCAGAGTTAAAGAGACGAGGGCAGAGCGAACACGAAGCCCTTGACTTTTCGGTGACGGACATTTGTCAGGGCCCATTGCCTCATTGGAGGTAGCGCTGCCATGTGCTCACACTCTGACTGACAGAGAAAACAGTGTGTGTGTGTGTGTGTGTGTGTGTGTGTGTGTGTGTGTGGTGGGCAGGCAGCCAACACAAACTGACAGAGGCTGGCGCCGGCGAAGAGGTGACTTAGGGGTGATTAAGCTAAAAGCAGCCGACACAAATGTCAGACCTCAGCGACGTGGACAGATGAAAACAACATGAAGTTAAAAATGTCTGGACTCACTTTCACTCACGTGTCGTAGAGCTGTCCAAATACATCGGAGTTTTAAAAAGAAGCTCATAGTAGCACAGACAAAGTTACTGAATTAATCCAAAGATCACGCCGATGTTTTTCCCTTTGGAACAAAAAGCAAGTTTAGGAGTTGAAGTTGTGGAGTAAAAATTAACGACTTTGTAATTATCACAGAAGTATAAAGTATAAAAATCCTTCAGCGTTATGAATTATTTTTATTGTCATACTAAATATCATAACCTGCCCTGTATTGGGATGTATGTAGAGGTAACAGTCGAAATGGCTCTGGTCTTTATAATCTCTCAAATATTCAAAAGCTGCAAGAAAAATTACAGGAAAAGTTGATTAATATCAACAAAATGAAATATGCATTGAATCAGATCATATGTTTGGGTTGTGATTAACATCTTTAAGACATGGAAATATTTTCTTTTTGACATTTTAACGTAATTTAATGTAATTCAATGTAAATTCAGACCTGCAGATTTGAAAACAGACGTTTTGTCACATGAATATTTGACTGTGGATGAATGAAGTCTGCATCAGCTCTGTGGATATTTTACGTCCAGTTAGAGAAGAAGAAAACTTCAATAGACAATAAGGGTCCAAATTAAGTCAACTTCTTTTTCCTTCTTTTGTTTCTTTGTGGTTTCAGGTTGTTTTGTTTCTGTCAGATTTATTCAGCGTTTTTATTTTGTTGTTCATAATGAAAAATTAAAAGAATATTGCGACTACTTAACCCAGTCTTTTAAAAGCGCTTTTTCCCAGAAGGAGAGGAACTCTGTGTGTGTGTGTGTGTGTGTGTGTGTGTGTGTGTGTGTGTGTAAAGGGTCAGGGGTGGTCCTTATTTTACAGCACCAGGATGTTCATTCAACAAAAGGCCATTTCCTGAGAGAGAAAGAGAGACAGAGATGGAAGACGGTAACAGGTCCTTCCTGCCATACACTACATGGACAAAAGTATGCGGACACCTGGACATTACACCCATATGCGATAGACGAGGATTCATTCCAAAACCATGAATTAATCTGCCTCTGCTCTTCTGTGAAGTCTTTCCAGAGGATCTTGGCAGCAGGGTTTTTGCTCCCATTCAGCCACAAGAGCACGAGTGAGTAAAGTCTGGCTCGTTCTACTTCACCTAAAAGAGGCGCTGGATGTGGTTGAGGTCCGTGCTCTGTGCAAGCCAGTAAACTTCTTCCAAGCCAAACTGGGAAAACTGTTTCTCTATGGGCCTTTGCTTTGTTCATGGGGGCATTTTCGTAGCGAAACGGGAACGGAAACACACGATCATCTAAAATACAACTGTATGTTTCAACATTAAGATTTTCATTAGCTGGAGCAAAAGTAAACAAAAGGCCATGTAGTGCAGACAAACAGTGAGAAAGAGAGAGAGACAGATGGATAGAAAGATGGGGAGAGGAGGGCAAAAGGAGACCAGCAGAAAACTCTCACAGATCTCTCCCCTCCTTCAAACAACAACAACTGAGGCTAAACATGCCGATATTCATACATCATCACTGTGTATCAGTACATCTCTTTCTCACACACTCACACACACACACACGCACGCACACACATGCACACACACACGCGCACGCACACACACGCACACACACACACACACCTGACCTTTACAGTGAAAAATGAATAAATGAATAAAACTAAAATCTGCAAATGACAAATCTGCATTTGGCCCTGCGGGTTTCCTCTGAGGTGAGCTTCAGAGAGTCAAATGAGGGCAGTCGGATTTAATCTGCCGCCTCTGGAAGGCGCGCACGGACAAACAGAGACACACACGCAGAGACACACACACACACGAAAAAAAGCCAGCAGACTGATTTGCTGTGGAATAAACCAACAAAAACATTGATTGCCATTTCATTGGTTAACAGCAACCCAAGTAAGTACCAGTGTTTCCCCTTGTATTGCAAGAAAACAAAGGAAAATAAATAAATAATAATAATAATAGATTAAAAAGAAAGTATTTTATTATGTTATTTACCTAATTCACGTGCACTCGTTTCGTTTCAGCTCAGAGTCTCTGCTACGTTTTCCGGTTCATACGCAGCTGATTTTCTCTGTTGCATCGTTTCACTGTGTGTGTCTTAGTCCCTCCACACGTGCGCGCGCACACACACACCCGCGCACACACACACACACACACACATGCACGTAAAACCTGAGGCAACAGCTACAGAGAACTGATTTAACATAAAACAATGTATGATAACTGAAAAATGTCCATTACTGTTAAGTAGATACCCATCTATTTTATCTAAATAATAATTTCATCAATAACATCCTACGTGTTTTGGCTATTAGTTTTCGTTCTCAACCCACAATTGTCCTAGAGCACAAGGCTGTGGTCGGGGCATTTAAGTGCTTATACTGGCTCATAAAACACCAACTAGCCCACTACACAAACTCTTTGGGAATGTACCAAGACTTTTGTAAAAACACTGGGATCACTGGGAAATAAAATAAAATACAGCTTGTGACTTGTGTAATATAACTGCTTTAACTGTTTGTTTAGGTCCAAATGTTCTGTGATATTATAATAAACAAGAATAGGCGTAAAATGTAGTACATGGCCGAACAAGTATGAACTAGTGGCTGAAACTGGACCCATTAAGACTATGTGTTAACCAGCTGTTACTTCAAAGCTGCTCCTGTTTTTATAACTTTTCTCTGACAAAATCACCAAACACATAAGTTAAAGACAAAGACTGTGCTGTGATTTCAGCTGTATTTACTTGTAAAATAATCACTCGGAGAGAAAGTTAGTTCATGTCAGCTGCTGCCTGGTCAGCATAGAGGTGGTGCGCCTGCAGGGGGAAAGCCTAACCTCAACCTCATACGCAGGGAAATACAGGCGACTGTCTTCTATATAAAGTGGATAAGGTTTGTCCAGAAAGTCCTTGTTCATACCAAATCATTTTGAAAGAGCAACGGACAGTGAGGAAACTCCCAACAGCCGATCAATGGTGCAAGTTCACCGCTCAGCAGGTCCGTTACATTCACGTTTATTGGGCCCCGCTGTTTCGCTCCGGCCAAAAATGTTATTATTATTAACAAACTTAACTCCGAGCACTGTGAAGAAAGAGGAGAGGAGAAATACAGAAAAAAAAAGACAGGAAATGAAAAGAAAGTACAGGAGAGGAAAGGACAAGAGGCAGGGAGAAGAAAGCAAGAAAACGGAGAAGAGGACGATGGGAGGGAACGAAGAGAGAGGAGGAGAAGAACCAAGACAAGAGAAAAAAGAAAATTTGTGATGAGAAAGAAGTAGAAAGAAAAAATTAGATGAAGCGGGAGGAAGGGATGAGAGGATAGTGCCTTCACAGTGGATGAGGCAGAGGAGGAGAGAGGAGAGCTGAGGGCTGGGGAGGAGGCAGCAGGAGGAGCAGCAACAGTTTGACTTTCGAGTCAAGTTGTGGTCAAGTCCTGAATCACAAAACAGGTTAATCCCTACAGAGAGAGAGAGAGAGAGAGAGAGAGACAGAGAGAGAGGGAGAGGGAGGGAGAGAGAGAGGGAGGGAGAGAGAGAGAGAGGGAGAGGGAGGGAGAGAGAGACAGAGAGAGAGGGAGGGAGGGAGAGGGAGGGAGAGAGAGAGGGAGAGAGAGAGAGACAGAGAGGGAGGGAGAGAGAGAGGGAGGGAGAGAGAGAGAGAGAGAGAGAGAGAGAGAGAGAGAGAGAGAGAGAGAGAGAGAGAGTCTCCCTCTTCCCTGCTCATACCTCTCTGCTCTGAATCAGTCAGCAGCTTATCAGAGTCGGTAAAAGCAGCAGGATTCTTCACATATCTGTGACCAGCCTGCCGTCGCTCCGTCTGTATTTATGTCTGAGCTGAATATGTGAGAGTCTGTGCAGCAACTACTGATTATTTTCATTATTTATTTCAACTGACTCATAATTTAGTCCACAAAATATTGACGAATTCCACATCACAGAGCTCAAAACTGTGTCTTCAAAAGTCAAAACGTATTTGGTTTACAATGACGGGAACCAAACAAAGCAGCAAATATTTACATTGGAGAAAAGCAAATGATTTGGAATATTTTGGAGGGGAAATATGAAATAAATGATTGATCAATTATCGAAATTGCATGATGCACTGACTAATCTCTTCAGCATTAGTGTGGTGTATATTTTGCCAAATAAAAAATGTTTCCACCGCCACCTAAAGGGGTTATTCGTAACGTTTCTCTGTCGTCGGACGTGGTTTCTTGTCGGGAGCGGGTGTTGGCGATTGTCGCTTGACAAGAGCTTCGGCCACTTTTGCGTTTGAAAGACAAGAGGTTATAATACGTCCTCTGAGCAGCGCTGCGTCTTCGGGGCAGATTGGTGGCTACAGTGACGAGACGGACCGGGGCTAGCTGGTTAGCATGCTAACTTGTAGAAGAAAAGACGCGATAGATAGACAAGTGTTAACGTTGGCGTTGCTTTCCACCGCTGGACACAGCTCTTGGTGAGTAAGCAGCGCAGCGGAGAGTAACCAGCTGTTAATGCTAACGCTAGCTTTGTAGCAATAGCAAAACTTACAAATAGCTTCTTTAATCTCAAAATTAGAAAGATAAAATTATATACGGTGATACCATGTCCAGAACATATTTCAGTTTTATAGTTTATGAACTTAACACTTCAGATTAGTTTTCTGTTGGTCCGTCTTTGGGTTGTATCATCTAACATTTCAACAAAGATCTTAAGTGTTGTAAGTGTTTAACCTACAGCAAAAGGTGTCACATTACTGATCGACTGGAACGACTTTTTACCATTTACAAAGGGCAAAAAACTGAAATTCATATCCTGCATTAAAGCAGCAGATTAGAGACAGAAGATTAAAAAAAAAGAAGAGAAGATTAATTAATACATTAAATGGGTTTTAAAGTTCAGATAAAAAAGGAGTTAGGAGTTTTACTTTGCCTAAAATCTTGTTGTCTGGAGCAGAGGGAGTTAACGATGTGAATAAAATCCAAAGCTGTCAGGCTTCAAGAGACCTTCAGCCCCTCTTAGAGAGGTCTGATTGACAAGGTGCAGAAGCCTGCTCATCTTTCCACAGTGTGTGTGTGTGTGTGTGTGTGTGTGTGTGTGTGTGTGTGTGAGAGAGTGAGTGAGAGTGTGTGTGAGTATTGGGAGGGTTAGGTATTCGGTCTGTTAAGCATCTGTCATTAAACAGTGTGTGTTGTGTGTCTTTCACGGTACACTGCTCTCACTCACACTGGGTCAGAACAGAGTTTAGGCCACAGCATCAGGAGCATTAGAAGGTATTAAAAATGTCTTGTAAAGTCACTTTAGCACCGGCTGAAGTGAACATCTGGACATTGTCTTCAAGGTCTTAAACATTTTAGAGCCAATTAGCCTATTGACAAATAATAGTAAACAACTATTTTTGATGATTGATTTTTCATTTGAGTCATTTATCAAACAAAAATTCAAAATATTTGCAAGTTTCAGTTTCTCAAATATGTGGAACTTCTGCTTTTGAATCTCTTCTGATCATAAAAAACAGGCAACAAGACAACGTCACCTTTGGCTTTTCATAGACAATCAATACAATAATCAGCATCTTAATTGATGGAAAAATCCTTAGTTGCAGCCCTAGAAAATTTTAATCCACCCTGTTTGTTAATTATTCATATGACCTACTTATCCTGATAATGAAAACTCAAGGATTTTTCCTCATAGACTCTGTCTTATTTACTCAAGACATGTTCATTTTCATGTTTCAGTGGCTGGATTTTGTAGTTTTCAAGAATCTGAATGACTTGATTCAGCTGGAGGTGGAAACAGTTAAAATTACAGAATGATGGCGATAATGAAATTACATTTTCTCACAGCTCTACAGCTCAACTCACATCTCTCATAAATTAAACATTAAACATTAGCGCACAGTTTTGTTTTGGGGGGAAATGTAAAGACATTTTTGACTGATTAAAGTTTTGCCATAATGGCCATGTAATTCTTTACTTAACTGAAAATGTTTTATGAAAGTAAAGAAAAATGCAATTTATGACCCACTAATAACAACAACACAATTAAAGCAAAGTAATTTAAGGAAGTCTAATCTAATCTAGTCTTATCATGCAATTTTCCTTTCAACAGTTTCTTTTTCTTTTTTTTTTAGATAATTGTTTCCTCAAATACTCTGGTGAGATTAATTAACTGCTGCAACCTGTTGGCACAATTTCAATGTGAACACATATTTAAGTAACCAAACAGCTAATGCCGGTGAGAAAGCCTGGCCTTGTTCAAACCCACATCGATCCCTGAGGAGTTGAGTTCAGAACTGACTTTAATTTCTCAGTTTTAGGAGATAAAAAAGTTGAGACTAGCGGCAAGGTAAAGTGCAGGTTTTTACTGATATGATGTGAAAACAAGTCTCCTTTACTCGCCCACAGTCGGACCTAATGAGAGGCCATGAGAAACAGATGTGTCAAAAATCCTTTAAGGAAAAACTTGTTGCACAGAACCAGTGGTCGATTGATCTTTCTGCTGTAAAACGGCCTCATGCTGAACTGACAACGTGCTGCAGATAATTATGAAATGGATTGTGTTTGAAAACCGCTGCAGCAGAATGTCATTTTTATCCATGAGACCTTTAAAAACAGACATTCAAATGATGGATTCGTGAAAAAAATAATGGCAACGGTGGGAGCAGCGATGGAAAGAAGGGTGTAATGTTGCTAATCAGTCAGTTGGTGCAGAGGATTTCCCTCCATCTTGAACACATGGAAACCTGCACCTGCCTCGTGGTGTGTAAACAGCTGTGACCTGCTGCTTCGCAACGATTTCCAGGAGATATCAAAACTTTAGAGACCTGCCTGCTCCTGTAGTACAAGTCTGACTAATTGATCCAGCAATTAGTGGGTTTTTTTTTGTTTAATTTGTTTAAAACAATTAATTATTTTAGTGGATTTAATGAACAGTGGAGGAGATGTAAAGAGAATATTAAAGTTGTGTTTTTCCACTGTGCTGATGATTATCTACGTGCTGTGTTTTATGTAGTGGTGTTCGGGGAGACTGCATGCGGATAAGAGTTTTGTTAAAAAGTAGGAACAAGCTGATTTTTCATCTTACAGAGTGACGGATTCAAAAAACAGAAATCTTTTTTTTTTTTTTTTTTTTTTAAAGCAGCTCTTTAGGACAAAAAAAAAAATCAAAGTTGATCTCTTGAAAGAGGAAGTGGAAAGAAACAAGGAAACAGCCTTTTGATGGCATTTTGTTTTTGGCGTTGACATTTTTCAGTTTGAGCTGGACCCAGGTGGGACGCAACGAGTTCTGAAATGTTCAAAGTTTTAAAATTTGTGGCATTTAAGGTTAAAAATAAAAAAGAAATGACTTTTGGTTGGTATTTACCTGTACAAATCAGTGACCAAAAATACTCTACAATACATTTTCTACCAAAAGGATAATGGCATATTGTGAAAAAATAAGACCCTAAAGTTGTTAAATCCCCATAAGTGGAGCATAATGAAACACATTAAAGGTCCCACATTGTATAAAGGTAGATTTCCATGTCTTCTTTGATTATAGATCAGGTCTAGGTTCTATATTAATACTGTGAAAGTATCAAAGCCTCAGGCCACAGAGAAATGCACACAGCCTGTATTCAGAAACTGAGCCTTAAAACCAGCCGTTAGGACTTCTGTAACTTTGTGATGTCACAACAAAACAGTCAACGCTCTCAGACGTGACCCAAGCCCCGCCCACCTGGACCCACCATCCAACCTTGTAGGATTTGGTTTCTCTGAGTGTTTTACCTGAAATCTGCTATATTTTTTTTATCAGATCACTCAGAAAACAGTCAGCCAATCAGAAGAGAGGCTCAGAGCCTCCTCTCTTCTGATTGGCTCACCGACCTGTTGTTGCTAGAGCTCCAGAGAGAAGCCTGAGAGAGGAGATGTAAAACTAAATCGGTACTACAGATGGTTTTTGGTTCTTAAAACCACAAATATATCTTCTTATGGATAAACACTTCAAATAAAACACAGGAAAAGTGTAAATTATGGAGCTTTAACTTGTTGTTATACAGGCAGCACTTTGTGAGGCATCACTGATTCATATAACATTTGTGAGGAAAATATTACACTTAACATCATGGACTTGATTGCTGTAGTTACAACTTGTCAAATTCAACATGCAAATGGATGATGAGCTTATAAAGCAGGAGGCAATTTTACAGCTGAAACTACCAAACAGTATATGGAGCAGTTAGACCAAACACCTAAAGGATTATCCACTGTTTTCCTGTTTCGGCACATGAATCAATAATTAAACACTAAAAAGGAAGAAAATTAGTATTTATAGTACAGATACTTAGCTTTAAGCTTAGTTTTTGAACTACTTTCTCACTTTGTAAATACATTTTTTTGCTCACACTATTAAGTTTTGAAAGCAGGATTTTACTACCATCTCTACCCCTGAATGTGACTTTAATTGTGGCTTTAAAGCAGCAACAGAACAGACCACTGCAGCTACAGCAGCGTTTATCAGGTGGTAGTTACACGCTACATTTCCTGAGTGATGCTGTCGCGTTCCCGCTTGCAGCGGCAGACCACTGAGGGCTCGGAGGAGCTCGGCCACCCAGGCGGCGAGCTGGCGAGCTGTTGATGAAGTGAGGGGTCATTGCAGGGCTAAGTGAGACCTCACAGTGGACAGGCAGGCCAGACCTCAGGCCACGGTGGCATATGGGTGTGAAGGAGGTGAGGAAGCTGAGGAGAGGTGGGGTGGGGGGTGGGGGGCAGCCAAGCTGTCCACTCCGCCTCTCATGAGACCCCCAGCTGTCACAACAGACACTTACCAGCCCTCACACTAAACACCCACCAGGGAAAGGGGGGGGTGGGGGGTAGCATCCTTCCTCTTTCAAACAGAAGGATGGAAAAGAGGAAGGATGGAGGGAAAAGAGAGCGTAATCTCTTCTTCCTGCTGCTGTGATGTCTGAGGAATGCTGGGATCTGCCCCCGCCACCTCCCCGCTCCTGTCCTCAGCCACTTCTGAAGCCAGGCTGCAAACCTGCTAATTATAGCCGCTAAAGGATGAAGGTGTGACCTAAATAGTTATTTTAAGTCTGGAGCACACTTGTGAGAACCACTGTGCAGAGAGAGCCGAGGCAGTCGCAGCAGGACGGGGGTTTGGGGGGTGGGGTGGGGCTGCAGAGTAGGCGAGCCGAGCTCAGACTGCAACACTGTTCAGATACTGTAAGACGACGACAGTTCAGAGTGAACTACAGCTTTGTCTCTATCATCCATCAGAGTAAATGTAAGATAAAACATTAAAAGTTTTGAGACAATATAAAAGACTAAAACTTACATGACTTACTCCACTACAAATTGTGACAGTGATAAATATCATACTCACTGATGACTGAGTAGGATGATAACGACTGGACGTACTGCAGGTTTTAAATTACGCTGTTGCTTTAATGTACTGTTTACCCTATGTGGTAAACTTTAGCATATGACTAATATGTTTATCTATGTTTTTTTAATGTTTTCTTTGTATGTTCTGTGTATCTGATGTGTTTCATGTACCTGCAGCTGAAAGTTATACAGCAGTAATATCAGTCTCCTTTAAAAAGTTTTATCTGAATTAAAATAGGCGGCTGTACAAACCTCAACCGGTTTTGTATCTTCATGTTTTACAAGATACAACAAAATGTATACAATTTTATGTGATATGTAAAAAGACTGGATTTTGTTGTTGCTTTTAGAACAAACAGGTTTTTTATACACAGCCATAAAACTAGAGTTTCTTGCTTCTAGTTACGGTTTACAGTTTACAGAGAAATGACACTAATTCACAAACACAGATTCTGAAATTTTCTGAATAAAACTGCATGAGAGCTTATACATCAATAAGCACAGCAGTGAGTTTTCTTCCATCATGACTACAAGTATTTCCTCTGCACGAACACTTCTCTCTTTAACAACACTCCCGCCAGTCTCTGACTGTTGAATACACGCTGCTTACACCGTTCCCCCGACCTAACACACTCTCCCCCTCCAGCGTTTCTTCTTTCCACACCTGAGAGCCCACTGACAGTGTCCCGGTACCACGCGTATCACTTAACCTCGTGTCAAAACACAGGTGTAATGTAAACCCAGGGAGCAGGCGAAGGTCCTGAGCTCATAAAAGACTGTGCGAGCTGGGAATAGCACCCTGCATGTAAGAGAGGCCCCTCGCCGAGAGCGTACAGCAGAGTACCGAGTTACTGCAGAGATGGGAGCTGGAGAACGGCCAGACACTGACACTGACAGAGGGGAAGACACACCTTCACCTCAGGGATCCACAGCACAACGAGGCAGAAATGTGACTCAGCGGTTATGAAAGACAGACAGTGACAGTTTAGGATGGAAGGTAAAAGAAAGAGGACAGTTGGTGCTCTTACCATGGCGTCCCGTATATCCGGAATCCCTTAATGGTGACGTCCGAGTCCTGCAGGTACACACAGTTTGTGAGGAGCGACTGGACATTGTCAAAGTCCTCTGGTTTGAGCTTGGAGACCGAGGGGAATCGGTAGTAATCCTGCTTGACCAGCTCAGCCATAAAGTCCTTATCAAAGGTCAGCTCGTGGTTCCCGGCGATCACCACTTTAAATTCATATGGAAGGCCACCTAGAAGAGACAAGAGAGACCGGGGAGAGGAGAAGGTGGTGAGCTGAAGGTCAGAATCCACATCCACATGTTGAGCTTTGCAGAACTTTCTTCTCATACTCAACAGGGTTCTCGTTGGCCAAGGATTTCTTCCTCTGACCTAAGCTGAAACAAACCCATTTGACAAAGAATACCTGGAAGATCCAGTATGTAGCTGCCAATGTCAGTTTTGTGCACAAGCCAACTGAACTGAACTGAACTGAACTGACCGGTTACATGATACGAGTGTTGACAGTTTTTGAGCAGGAATATCCACCATAAATTTAGTTTTTTTTCATAATTAATCAGCTGCTGAAACTGTTTAAACAGTTAAAACTCTAAGATAAACTCAAACTTCTTACATCGAAGCTAAATTCTTATGAACGTGATGACGCCTGAAGTGTCACACGACGACCAATAAGCTGTGTTTTCCTTGGTTTCCTAGGTTTGATCAATATATTATCCAACACCAGTTTTGCACAGATCCTGTCCAAGAAAAAATGTAATATCCTGTGTCCTAGCTCCATGTTAGGGTTGCATAATGCGCTGTGTTTTATTATCATTGTAATAAAAGTCAAAGTAATGTGAAATTATAGGAAATATAAGCATCAAGTGAATTCATACTGAGAACTATTTCAATCGTTCCTTCAACTGAAAAATTAGCAATTAACGATTCTCTTAACCCAGAAGTGATTCAGCATTTCTGAGAAATTGAGACTTAATGAGGCAGATGCACAAAGTTTGACTTGTACATTTTTCTGAATCTGTATTTTTTCATATTTTACCGAACGTGGTCAAACTAGTAAAGCATATCACTGAGTGTACATGGACTCTACAGAATATGTGTTTCTAAAGGTGTTAAATTAACTATAACCTTTTTTTTTTTTTTTTTACAAACATAATATTCACGATTGATTTCATTAAACTGCAAATTATTCTTTACATGCAACAAATTCTTCACACTGCAGATTTTGTCCCATTTTGTGCAGCTCTGCTCTCCTTCAAGGCAGAGCTGTATTTTATAAAATCACAAACGTGTTGTACTTCCCACCTGGTCCGTGTATTTCTACAGAAACAGCATGTTGTCTTAATATTTTTGTACATGGAGCACAGACACCGTCAGACGCTCCCCTGTATATCTAACCCTGAGCACAGATCAGGACTGGAGAGAAAACTCCCGATAAGTGGAGGGGAAAAATACCCCTCCATTCAGAGGTTACAACAGCAGCTGACGCTCTGCTTGACCCCAGCGGACCACCGTCCATCTCTGCAGACACCAGGCGGCTGGAAAAGGCATGAACCTGAACTAAATACAGAAGAACATCTATTACGTTTCTCATCCCCTCATCTTTCAACTTCTGCTGTGCCCTTTTCGCTCTCCTCAGTTCCCCTTCGCCATCAAGAAACTGCCTTACTACTTTATTCCAGCTGATTGAGCACTCAACGAAAGGGTCTGGCCTTCATCACCCTTCCACTCTCGCTCTCTATTTCTCCTTTTTCGTTTTTTTAGGCTTCCTGTTGATTTTGTTCCAGTCGTCCTTCAGTCCTTCCTGTCTTTTTTTTCAGCCTGCTCTGTAGATGCTGCACAGACTAATCCACAGGCTAATTTTATGTGTACACCCCCAACCTAGGCGGTATAGTTTACATCAGGGCTGCAATTAAACATGTTTTCATTATCGCTTAATCAACCGATCATTTTCTCTGTTAATCGTTGGGTCTCAGAAATGTCAGAAAATAGCAACAATTTCCAATAACAAAGTGCTGCCATCTAATATCGCTGTGGCTCAGGAGGTAGTGGTTCAATTCCCGGCTCCTCCAGACCACATTTCAAAGTGTCGTCGGGCAAGATACTGAATTTCTGGTAGAGGAGTGAGCTGTGCGGATGTGTTAATGGGGTTTCCAATGTAAAGCGCCTCAAGTGGTCGATAAGTTTATTAATTACAATTTAATTGCTTGTTTGGTCTGATCAACAGTCCGACAAAACACAAAGATTTTTGTTCAGTGTCAAATAAAACAAAAAAAAGCAGTAAATCCTCACAAGAAAGAAGTTGAACCAGGAATGTGCCCAAAATACTCAAGTTCAAATGTTGTCTTCAACCAACAGCTTCCGAGCTATGCTAATGAATCCATCCTGATTATTAGCACATTTGTGAACATATGTTCATATTGTTTGGCTGACATTCTGTAATACAGGGCTGTCAGGATACTCAATATACTGCATGGACCCAATGTTGTGCTGTTGCCATGTGTTTTTGTTTTCATTTTATGAACCGAACGCAGCTTCGCAGACTGGAAACGCTCATGTTTGGATTGATCACAGTCAACAATCACCAACAGATGGAAGCCTGTGTGAATGTGAACCTTACTAAGTCTCTAAACACGAGTGGGGGAAACTTGCAAACCGTGATTTTACAGGATCCCCCGACATATTTATGGAGAGAAACTATACAAAAAGCACTGAATGGTATGAAACCCTCACACATACACTGCAGGATTACTGGACCGATTTACAATTGAGACGCCTACATCCACCTACAACACAGAGTTTGACTGGCAGGAAGGTATTCAGCTCACCAACATTAGCTGCTCCCATTGTTCACGAGGTGCTTTTGTCCATTTGTTGCTCTGTGTTGTGTGTTGCTGTGGCCGGTAACAGCCGGTTGTGGTAGAAGCCATGAAGGAAAATTGAATAAAATGTCGAATAAAGAATCCAATAAGACATTTCTTTTTTTTTTTTTTAAATAAAAAGACGCTTTCAGCTTGTGATAGACAGTGAAAGAAAATGTGTAACTGCAGTGTTCACTTGTGAAGTCAAGTTCACAATCTGAGATAAAACTAATAGAAAGTGAATACACGAGAACTGAGTCAAAATGCACCGGCTCAATGCAGAGACATTAAAAATTTCACTGCATCCATCTCAAGTGTGTGTGTGTGCGAGTGTGTGAGTGTGTGAGGGAGAAAGTGTGTGTTCTCTAATGCTGAAAATGAAAGAATCATGGTTGCCTGGTCTATAAGTTTCATTCCCGCTGCTCTAAATTAGCTCTTGTCGCGTCTCAGGATCATAAATTCCTGGCTAACCTTATATGAGAGCGCCGTCTCTCAGTCCCCCAGCACTCTAACTGGATCACGCATCCATTTACACACATACACACTCACACCAAAGCGAATCATCCTCTCCAACACCAGGCTGGGAAAAGGTGGCGAAAACATAATTACCATCAAACAACTCCATCTCCATTACTCCACTGGGAATTTTTACTGCTTTTTATTGCCACCATGATACGTCCTACAGAGGCGTGGTGCAGCGATACACCTAGATTTATTTTGTATTCTTCCCCCCACAAAAGGGGGATATGAAAGAGAGCAAGAAAATCAAAACAGAGCTCTGAAGAACGAGAACTGTGTGTGTGCAGAGAAATGTTTTGTCATACCTCTCAAGAATGCAGACTTTCATTTGTCATCGGTTTAACATAAAAAAAAAAAACCCATCAGAAAACGTGTTTTTCCACAACGTACCACTAAAAATACACTCGTTCCAACCAGGAGTTTAATAGAAAATCATACTCTACATGATGATTTAAAGTGGTGAATATCTTAGATAATTAAATTGTCACCTCCCCCTCCATCTCCTCTCTTGTCTTCTCATATTAATCCTTGAGGAAATATGGTGGAACTGAATCAACACGTTTTGTAATTAGTGCAGAAGCAGCGAATACGCACTGGTTCTATAAAACAAACCTCTACTTATCAATCAATATTTAGATATTTGGATGATGTCGAAAACACCGCGAGGTAAAAAAAAAATACGCACCTGACAAACTGTCAAATTCACAAAAAACAACATCTGCCAAGAAAAACTTCAAAACTTTTGAAAGCCAAAATACAGTGAATTCAAAAAGTGTTCAGACCCGTTCACTTTTTTCAGTTCATGCTGCAACCATGTGCTAAAAGTATTCAGAGGCTTTACTCAGTGCTCAGTTGAAGCACCTTTGGCAGTGATGACAGCATCAAGTCTTCTTTGGTATAAGTTACAAGCTTGAACATCTGGATTTGGGGATTTCCTTCCATTCTTCTCTGCAGATCGTCTCAGGCTCTGTCAGCTTGGATGGAGACCGTCGGTGGACGGATATTTTCAGGTCTCTGCAGAGATGTTCGATTGGGTTGCACCACAATTTTTTTTATTTAGCCTTTCGCCAGATCTGCGCATCGACACAATCCCGTCTCCGAGCTCTGCAGACCTTCCTCCTCATGGCTTGGTTTGTTGCTCAGATCTGCACTGTCGGCTGTGAGACCTTTTGCTGTGAATTTACCACAGGTGGACTATAATCAAGGTGTAGAAACATCTCAAAGATGATCCAGCGAAACGGGAGGGACCGGAGCTTAATTGTCATAAAGAGTTTAAATACTTTTGTCAAGGTGATATTTCAGTTTTTACTTTTTAATAAATTAGCACATTTCTTTTTTTTGAATTTTAACTTTTAGTACTGTGTGTAAATGGAAGGGGTTACTCATGCTTTGTGATTGGTTGGACAATGTCTATTTCAAATGATTTACTCAAACTGGAAGAAGAAAAAAAAAAACCCCACACACAAACGCCTCTGGGAGCATCTTAAAGCAGGAGATCAGAGTCGGCGCTCTGCCATCAGACAGGCTGGGTCAGGGAAAGCTCGTTCCTCAGCATCGATCTCCAATGATATCCAGGAGACCAAACAGCAGTCAATGGCCCGGACAAACTGCTGCCTCCTCCAGAGTCTGAGAGGAGCAGACAGAGGAGGCAGAGGGGGAGGAGGGGCAGCAGAGGAGCACAAACACATAACTCAGTTTGAAAAACCTCTAAATCTTCCACACCCTCCTCCACCTGCCGAATCAGTTCAGATTTTTTTTTTTTCCTTTTTTTAAATTCTGTCTGGGAATCCAATTTAAACAGCTTCTACATAAAAAAAAAAAAACACTTTCACTTCCTACATGCATGAAACTGCTTTAGCACAGTGATTACATTCTGCTATGTAACTATTGATTTCTGTGAAGGTTTGTCTTTGGAGCCATCGCTCGGGTTCTTTTTGCAAACCTGACACAGGTGAAGCACACGCTCGCTCAAGAGGTCCAACCTTTACTTTTCAAGAGATGCTACGTGAAAATCGCTGCACGTTTATTTTTCAAAAATCCCCCTGGTTGTTTTTAACAGCCAATTCTCTGCATTCAATATTGAATAACTGAAAGATTGTAAAAATGCGGTTCTTTGTATGAAGGTCCAGTGACTGTTATCAACAGGAAATCGATGAATATTTCAGGTTGGACCAGATGCCGACCATAAAAATGACAACCAATGATGATGACAGAAAATATGCAGCTTCACAACTTCCAAATGGACATGAATAGAATACAATACGACTGGAAAAAACTATTTTTGTTTCGCCACAGTTGAATCTCGGCGTGTTTCAAGTTCTGAGCATGTCTGAGCAGTCGGTCCCTGCAGTGCTACCCTCATCTGTCATCCAGAAAAGCATCAAATTATTTAACGAATGTGTCTTTAAAATGCAATTTCTCCTTATGACTTTCATCACGCTGCGGCTTCTCTGACTCTGACTCTCTCAGAGCCACTCCGCCTTCATCAAACAGTAGAAAAACCAGCCTTGGAGAGAATATCCAACCTTTCACATGCGTAAAGCAGCATCGTACAAGCCACAACACAAATAAGCTAAACTTTCTCAGCCTGCAGTCTGCCGAGAGCCGTCTGTCTTCCGAATGGCAGAAACAAAAAGATACAGACCAACAAAACATCAGCAAAATGTTTTCGCTGACTGAAAAACTTCTACACTTTACAACCTAAAACAATTACTGTTACTGGAAGCTTTGTGTAAACAAATGGTAGCTATAGAAATCACAACTATACTCTATTAGGATTTGATCGATTCGGGTATTTGAAGACAAGACAGAAGGTAACCAGTATCTTTAAAGTTGCCCCTTATCTTGTCTATATTTATTTTAGGTCACGTCTATCCAAGTCGACTTACAATTAGTGCATTAATCCAGCGTAAGAACATGAACTGGATCATTATAAAGACTGATATCACTTTCACTCTGAAAATACAGCTGCATTCTCAGTATTAAGACTTTTGTCTCGAACTTACGACTGTTATTTAGATTTTTCTGAAAATATTACGACTACAAAACTATTTTCATATTTATTTTAGACTTTTTCTTGCGAAATCACAACTGCATTCTAATAATAATAATAATACAAGTTAAAACTTAAAACTTTACGGCCTCATCTGTCCTCTGGGTTTGAGGTCCAGGTGTGCAGATTCACACGTGTCCTTCACTGGGACATTTTCCACTTTGCTCTGCATTGATTTCCAATTATGGGTGATATCGCTGTTTTCACCCCAGCTTCACAAAGAGCGTGCGAACGTGCGCGCGCGCGCGCACACACACACGCACACACTCACACACACACACACACAGTCACATCACGTGTGTGTGTGTGTGTGTGTGTGTGTGTGTGTGTGTGTGTGTGTGTGATGTGTGTGATGTGTGGAGATGGGTGGAGAAAGCTGAGCGGTGCGTCATCCTGGTGACGCCAGGTGCTGTACTGGGGGGCCGGCGCAATAGAAAACAGAGGAGGGAACTGGGACATTGCCTGCATGTGCGTATGAGTGTTAACCCTTTGTATATGTGCGTGTCTCAGGACAATTAAGGGCACAGCACCTGGCAGTACCTCAGAGTGTCAGGCTGACAAAATGGGTCCACTACTGTGAATGCCGACTACAAATCACATTCACAATTCATAAAACTGAAGCCTAAGATTTTAAAGACCGGCTGTACCTTTAAAACGATGTCAGGAGAATGCTGAGTTTGTTGAATCCGTTTGTTAACAAGGCAAATAAAACTTTTATCGGTAAGCCACTGTTTTTTAAGACGTTAAAATCTTGACGTTTTCGTTTTTGAAACCATAGTTGAAAAGATGACGACTCACTTTCAGCGTTTTAAATCTCAGGCCTGTTTTGGTCTTCACGCCCTCCAGAGCGGATACATGTGAGAACGAAGGTTGCGGTTGTAGTAACCATCCACGTGAGGAGGAAGAGGAGGTTTAACCATTCCAGTGCGGACTGTACAACAAGTTTGAACACAGCCTCAAGAAGCAGGAAGTGGTGAGTTTGATGTGGCTGTGCACAAGGATGAGGATGGCAGCTAGTTTTTGGCTAAATTCTGTACTGAACACGACTGAACGTACTGACGGACGGTTGAGAAGTGGATTATGTTGGAGGAGTGGTTTGAGAAGTTTCTATAGACGCCTGGATCCTTTTCGTTTTTCTTTTTTTCTTCCTCTTTGGCTGTGAAAACTGGGTCAGTGTTGGAAGCCACTGTAACTGCTGTGAATCCAGACTGACTGTAGCTGCTGCCGTCTTTGGAGAGGGAAAACTTTGACAGCCACCTTTCAACTTCACAGCGGGTGAGTGTTTGATACTCAAAACAGATTTTGAGAGGAGTGTCGCTTTAAGCTAAGAGGGTTTAAATTTTTTTTTTTTTTTAAAAGCCCTGAAACATCCCCACAGTTTTCTGTTTGCTGCTCTGTTGTTGTAATTATTCACCATTTAGTCTGAGAAATAAAACTTGGTTGTCATCAGCGTTAAATGAGAAATATTTTCACTAGGAATTAACGTGTTCCTCCGAGCAGAGAAAGTATGTCAATGGTTGGGAACTGAACCAGGATTTTTAAGGTTAGCACTGCCACCAAGCTCAGATCTTCTATTCCCTCTATACTTTGTCGACATCAAACCACTTCCTGCTTCTTGTGGTCCTCCTTCACATCCTCTTTCCCACTTTTCATCCACCTTTTTTTTTTGTGTGAAAGCATGAAAAGGCGTAGTGAATTTTCCTGCCGTCCACCGCGGCGCGCTGCAGCCCATGTTTATTTGCAGCCAGTGAGAGACATTAGATGTGACTGGCTAGTGTTAGTTTGTTGCAGAAAGTTTTGTTTTGAGTTTAAAGATTATAAACTCACACAGATGTTTCTGTGGTTTGAATAGCACCAACCAGGAAGAATCTGCATCTTTGTGTTGACTTTGCAACACTTTAAATTTTATGAAAGCAGCACAATGTCGAAAAGACTGAACGCAAAGCAAATTTTGTTTCACCTGCCGAGGACGACTCCTCAGGCAAAGACAAATGAATTAAACATAAACAGAGGGATTCAAATGTGTAAAAAAGTAGCACACTTTTGAGTGGGAGTGTCAGACAGTGTGTGTGTGTGTGTGTGTGTGTGTGTGTGTGAGAATGTGTGAAACATGACTACATTAGTGAGACTGAAACACTTCAGAGTTGCTGTGAGCTCTCGCCTGGAGGGTCCACAGATGAAACACTGGCTGCTGGGACTAAAGCCAAACACACACACACACACACTCACACATAAAAAAAACACACACACACTCACACACAGCCTAGAGCTCCCACCCACAGCATGGGGCCAGAAGGAGAGGTCAAAGGTTAACTGAACCAGGGTGTTAGGTCAGGAGGGTTAAACTGGACACTTCAGCACAGCAGTTGGGGTCAACAGGGAAAGACGAGGAGGGTGTGTGTGTGTGTGTGTGTGTGTGTGTGTGGGGGGTCATTGTGTGGTCCAGTTACGGGTTATGCATGCAACATGTCTCATGCCTCTACCCCTTCCCCCTGCCCACAACGGACTATGAATGTTAGTGGCGTGCGAGTGTGAAAGCGACGCGTGCGCTCAGCAGCGTGTGTTAAGCAGCTTAGTACCTAGCCAGTCGTTGAACTTCTTAACCTCGGAGGGCAGGCCCAGCTCGGTGAAGTCGCCCATGTGCAGCAGCACATCGCCGTAGGGCATCTGGATGCCGTCCGTACGCGAGTGTGTGTCGGAAACACACACGAACCTGGTGTGTCCCGCCGGCTTGGGAGTGTCATACGGAATGGGGTCCACCCTGAAAAGACAGTCAGAGAGAGAGAGAGAGAGAGAGATGTTCAGAGTCAGGCTGCATCATACGTGTCTGGACTTCAGGTCTGGACTTGTGTGCTGATTGAACAGGATTCAGACTCATTCATTTCTAAAATTATTTTTTGCCCTTTCTTGCCCTTTATTGAATGGAGAGAGAGTAGACACAGAAAGGAAATTCATCAACAAAGTCAGTTAGTAAAGGTGTTTACCCTCAACTTGAGAAGTTGTTGAAATAGTTCATGAACAATTTCCTTGAGCTTGTTTGCAACCATCCTATTATCTCCATTAAAAAAAAGCGAGTCCCCGGTTCGACTCCTTGCTGGCCGGATTCTTTGCTCCAAGTCATTCCCTTATTCTCTGTCCCCACATTTCCTGTCCATCTTAAAAAACGAACAAAACAAAAAGAAAAAACGTCTGTAGCACCTTAAATGTGACGTTCTCTTCATCCCTGTGGTCGCCTCACTCTGCACAGCTTTATGCTATCAGTTTAAAAAGTGATTTCTGACCCCTGAAATCAAATCAGTCATCAGTCAAGTGTGTTTGATTCCATGTTGTCAACAACAAAAAGAACAAACTCAACCAATCGTACAAGGCTCGAAATCTTCCACTTATTCATGAGATGTCTGCCCTTGGTTTTATAAATTTGAACATCACTCTCTGTAAAAAAAAAAAAAAAAAAAAAGAAAAAGAAAAGGGCTGCAATTCAAAGAATGTGCCCCTTTTTCCGCTTTGTTATATTCTAAAAAGGTGTGCTCGATAAGAGCAGATGGAAGCATATTTTTAGGAAACATATGATAATTTCATACCAGATAGCAGAAGGGCGCACAGGCGAAAAACAGGAACCTTAAAAAGATCATTTGTTGTTCAAAATAAATTACACAGTGCAGAGAATAATGCATGCAGCAGAGTAAAATGTATCTCAAAATAAAGAGGGGACATCACAACAGTGAAAAATGTGTATTCTGGTCTGGAAAACAACCAGCGCTCGGGTTGATTTGTGCACACAAGGAGGGAAATGGCTGTTTTGTGGCATCAGATTGGCTAAAGAGACAGTGAATTAAGGCATGCCTTGTCGTCTCTATCCATTATCTAAAGAAAAAACACTTAGACCCAAGTCTGGCTGGAAAAAGCCTTTTATTCAGCGTTTTTGTTCAATGTAAGCGTGTAAAAAAGAAGAAAACCTGTACTTTTTTCAGACTGAAAGGAAAGAGGGAAAAAAATCATCTTGTCTGTAATTGAAGTCTACAATGTGCAATCCTCCAGCACTCTGCCACTAGACCATTATTTCATTAGAAGGGATGTCACTCTGTCGACAACATCAGACACATAATCAACGCTGCAATCTCCAACCTGACAAGCGCACACACACACACACACACACACACACACACACACACACACACACACACACACACACACACACAAACACACAGAGTTAACTCACATGTGTGCACAAACATGGCATGGAAACAGCCAGAGAAGCAGATGAAATCAAAAGGTTTCAGACTGACGAAGACGTTATTAACGGAGATGGAGAAAATAGGCACCTTTGCACAAAAGAAAATCTTATTGGGAGGGAGGCAACACTGCATTTGAGGGGGTCTCATTTGGGAAGCAATTTTCCTGTTTTCCCATTTCTGTGTCATGTTGACCAGAATATTAAACTTGGACAGTCTTCACAAAGAGCCCAGGATCTGTCGTTGTTCTGTTTGCGAGTTGTAAGGTCTGTCGTCTGCAAGGTCACGTTAATGGTAAAGACGGTGGGAAAGCTCGTCTCTGACTGCAGCCACCATCTCTTGTGTGCAGACTGAAGTCCGCCCAGCATCTGTTGTCACTGTCTGTGATCAGAAGTCTGCAGTAGGGGGTGGTCAATAATGATAAATCTTCAATTATGGTACAGAATTGGGTGAAAAATTAAAGGAAAAAAATCTTGATCCACCACAGGACTCTCTGGCTCTCTGAACTACAGTTTTGATGATGGTGCTGGAGAGTACTGTCTAACACGTCAATCTTCCACAGGTGTTCAGCAAGGTTGAAATCTGGTGACTATGAAGTTCGTGCCACATTAACTTTCATAAAACCGTTCAGTAACACACTTCTGTCCTGGATAGAAGCAGCTGGATATGTTGCATTTCTCCACTCATTTGTTCCAGTTTCATCTTAATTTGCCCTCATCTGCATTTTGTGTTTAAAGGTCCCACATTGTATAAAGGTCTCTGTCCATGTGTTGTTTGATTATAGATCAGGTCTAGGTTTATATTAATACTGTGAAAGTGTCAGAGCACTCAGTCCACAGAGAATCGCACACAGCCTGCATTCAGAAACTGAGCCTTAAAACCAGCCGTTAGGACTTCTGCAATTTTGTGATGTCACAACAAAGCAGTCATCACTCTCAGCGATGCCCAAAGCCCCGACCCACCATCCAACCTCACAGTTTCTAGTTAGTGTTTCCTTCCAACCTTGCAGGATTTGGTTTCTTCTGATTGGCCGACTGTTTTCTGAGAAGAGAGGCTCAGAGCCTTCTCTCCTCTGATTGGCTCACAACCTCTTGTTACTAGAGCTCCAGAGAGAAGCCTGAGAGACGAGATGTAAAACTACACTGAGATGGTTTTTGGTTCTTAAAAACCACAAATATCTCTTCTCATGGATCAACACTTCAAATAAAACACAGAAGTGTTAAATATAAAATCTTTAAAGTAAGATTTCTGTTTTTGACTAAACCAGTAAATGAAATAATGGATCATGGATCTTCAACATACTGCACAAATCCTGTAAATGTACACTGTCACAGGCCTTATACAACCAGAGATATTACAGGGGTAAGAGAGTGTATGTCAGTAGAAACAGCACAGCAAAATCATATTGATAAATTAGCGTTGTCTCACTGTGTGTCACACAACTCTTCGGTCTGTTGCCGCTGAAGTCTAACCAACGTTTGTAGTCGCCATCTGTGATCAGTAGCCACTGTCTGCAGCCTGTAAAAAGCAGCTGCACACACGTTGCATCGTGAGATCCCCGGGGGTCTGTTGTTTCTGCCTCTGCAAGACGGGATGAATCCGAAGCTGCGAGCAAGAAGAGGCTGCTCAAAAAAAAGAAAAAAAACCTGATTGACATACTTGGCTCAGGCTGCGTTCAGACAGACAACAACACGGTCTGAAAAAAATCCAGCTCCCTCATCAAACTGAATGAGGTGACTGTGGGCCCGTTGGTTGCCTCTTAAATGTGCATATCTTCTGGTTTCCTGTAGTCTTCTATGACAGTAAACTGAATAACTTATTGAAGTATTGAACCGTTGGTCAAACACCAGATGTTGCTGGGAATTTGTGAGGGAAATTTTTAACCATTTTCTTGCTTTTTTTTTTAATAGATGAATGACAAAATCGGATTAATCGATGAAATTATTCCCTAGTTGTGATGAAATATTAATTCAATCTTAGATAATTGCCATTGAAATCCTTTTTAAAAGCAATAAATACTTCAACACATTAACCACTGGTACCTGAAGCAACACACCTCCACAGCCCCTTGCATTATTGTTTTTATATGCAAGGCTGTTTTCCTGAGCAAGCACAAAATAAACACTGCAGAGCTGCAAAACTTTGATGACGCTCAAAACTAATGTTTTCAAACGCTGCATTGGTCAGTTTTGCCGTCTAACATTTTGTGATTTTGACTGTTTTTCTGACAGTAAACAGTCACTGTTAATGGACGCTGGCCATAACCGATCACATCAGCCTCCAAGCTTTCCGTGTCTGTGGCCTTCGTTCTTCAGTTCATTATGAGAGAACTTATAATCTTGTCAAATACCCGCGGCTTGTGTTTTCTTGTTTGTCGCCTGCCGTCAGTATTTTGTCGTTGTTGGTCCTGTCCCTCCTTTAAAGCTCTTTCACAGCTTCAGCTGAGAGATCTCAGCTCAGCTCTGAGACACTGGGGCAGAGCGGAGCTTCTCAGCTGCCCCCAGCAGGCCTGGCCTCCATATTAAACACAATGGACAAAATGAAAAACTAGCTACAGAGATAATAACATTTACTATTGACTGTGTGCAGTAAATAAGTCTCTGTGTGCGCCCCCACACACACACACACACACACACACACACACACACACACACACACACACACAGACACACACACTCTCTCTCTCTCTCTCTCTCTCTCTCTCTCTCTAACTTGAGCCAGCAGAGCAGCACATACATTGCAGTGTAGCTGCTGATTAGATCTGGTGCTCTGTGGTGCCTGGACGTCATGCAGCTTTACAGGATTCGACAGTTCTCGTCATGGAGGAAGGACGAACACAGAACCACATGGGACGACAACACACACGCAAGCACACACACACACACACACACACACACACACACACACACACACACACATCTACATATATATGCATGCACACAAGCATGCATATTAAAACAAAGCCAAGAGAAAAACAACCTCCATCTCCACTCCTTTGAGATTTAATCCACCAAGAGAATGTAAGTAAATACCAGCAGCCCCTATCAATTAAAGCAGGCCCGGGCCAAGAAACCTTCATGATAGTGCTGCATTGGTGTCACACACACACCACAAAGAGAGAGAGGGCCCCTGTCTTTCCTGTTAACATACGACTGTATAAGAATCCAGAGGTTCATTAGTAATGTATACAGGAGTTCAGGAGTTCAGCAGTGCAGCAGAGGCCTCTGATCTATTGTAAACGGAGACAGTGAAAATGAAAAAGTCTTCCTGCGCTCCGGCTGCAGGTAAAAGAATATTCTCCAGTGACAGACTGAACTGTGTTAGCATGAAGGTTCGTGTTAACATGTCTGAGCTCCGGCGTGACATCAGAGGGAAGACTGCGGAGGGAGAAAGAGCGGGAGGGGGGTGCGAGGTGGGAGAGGAGAAATGCTAATGCGCTCGAGGAGGGCAGCAGCACACTCTCAAATCCGCCATGACATTGGAGCTGACACAAAACCGAGGTCTGTGGCTGCAGAAATATCTGCTCGATGAAGAAACGTCTGTGATCATTCAGCAGAGAAACCTCATTGCATCGACTTCTCCTCACCTCCGGCTGCAACATTCACAGCAAGAAATTAGCTTTTAAGATTTCTGCTCAAAACCGTGATGGTTAAGTCGCATTCATCTGTGTCAGATTCAGGAAACAAAATTATACATCATTGCACTTCTGCAGCTGAGCATTCATTTTCACTTTGATTATGAAGTGCAGTATTTCTCGAGCTTGCACCAGCCACACAATCCTGTGTTCTTAATTACAAAAAAATCAGACAGAAGATGTTTCACGTTTGGCAACGAAAATGATTTTCCTCTCTTAAGAAAAATAGAAAAGAAAAAAAAGCCAGTTTGTTCTTGTTTTCTCAGAAAATGTCAAGCCTCTCTGCTGCCTTAATGTCTGAAGTTGTCATTTATTCAAATCACATAAAGTGGCAGATTTAAATGTTACTGGGGAAAAAACAACGAGGATTTTTATGAGAAATGAAAATGAAACACTTCAGTGTCATTTCACAACGTAATTATTAACCTTAGATCCTGCAGGAATATCATAAAAAAAAACCCTGTAGCCTCCGAAAATTCACAGAAATAGCCCGTTTATAATATGATTGCTAAAATAAGACTGACAAGCTCGAGGTGGTTCCTGGATTAAATCCATACACAGCTACTGGTTACATGTGTCATATAGAACAGAAGTAAAAAAGCGTGGGAGAGGCGGGAGGAGGGAAAGGTGGAGTGCTCTCTGATGTCTGTAGGAGGATATTTCATTTGACTGAGCACACTTGGCTCCGTGGCCTTTTGGAAAAACACACAAGCAAATGGGGTCAAAGTTCAGCCTGAGCTTGCTTCTTCAAACGTGACACTTAACTCGCAGCAGATAAGAAGGTCGCTGTCTCTTGTCGCTCTCCGACTCCTCGTTTCTCTTTAAGGACGTCACATAATCACTGTGATTGATTGCAAGTTTTTTTCCCCTTCCTTTTTCTCTTTTGCTGAAAACTTCCCCCGGTCTCCATAAACACATCGCAGCTGCTCGCTGCATGGCTCTCATCGTTCTTCTTTTCAGTATTAGTTACATTTAAACCGAGCCATCCTTCCCTACAAGAGATAAGTTAATGTCTGCCTCTAATCTATAAATAGACCTGACCGAAGGAGTCGCTGCAGTACTGTAATATTTCAATGATTTTAACTGTTAAATCCACCATTTTATTAAAGAAATGAATTAAAGACAAGGTAGAGACATGAGGCAGGTGAGGAGCTTGAGAGGTCACTGCTACTTTCTCAAGCATCACTGAGCTCTTATAGTTATACATTTTAAGCTTTAAGTGTTTGGGTGAGGTCAGCCCTGTGTAAGTCATTTTAAGAACGAATAAGGGGAAATTTAGCTGAAATAAAAATAACACTAAGCTGAAAGAGTTAATTGGAAACAAACCTCAACAGTTTTTATTATCTATACTGTAGGACTTGTGTAATTTAATGAACTTGCTGAAAACATAACGACACATACTTCCCAGACAGACCACATGCACACTTGCATTGCCACATTTATTCTACTATTAATTAGTTAACAATAATATTCTATTTTTAGCACAGCTTTATACTTTACAAGTGCTATAAATAACACATAATGTTATATATTCAACTCAACAGGAGGCTTGAAAATACTCTCTATATACACTACACGACTTAAAAGCACGTGGACGGTCAAGGAAAGAATGTGAAAACCTAAACATTACACCCTTAGCCATACAGAAACCATGGTTCACTGATTCTTCAGCTTTAACAAGCTGCACTCTTCTAAGACATGTTGAACCTGGGGCTGCAGGGATTCGCTCCCATTCAGCCACAGGAGCATTAGTGAGGTCCAACACTGATGCTGGGTGATGAGCCCTGGCTCGGGTCCGGCATTCCAGTTCATCCCAAAGGTGCTGGATGGGATTGAGGTCTGGGCTCAGTGCAGATCAGTCCAGTTGTTCCACATTCTGTAGAGCCGGTTTTGTGCACGGGAGCGTTATCATGTTGAAACTAGAAAGGACAAGCACAAGCTGGAAGCGCTCTATTGTTTAAAATATCACTGAGCGCTGCAGCTTGAAAAACAGTCTTACTTAGTGTAACATAGTATATTAAGGCTGGGTTGATACGCTGATGCCCCCACCCCCCCAGTCCTGGCAGGGTTAATAAGGTCAACGACCTCTGAGCTGCCCACTTGTCTCAGACAGAAATGCATGTCAATCACAGTCCACTGTCTGTGTCCATCCATTTTATACCTGCCGCCACCTGCTGCCGGAGGATTAGCCTCCAGCTCCTCCTCCTCCTCTTCCTCTTCCTCTCTCCTTCTTGTTCCTTCCTTGTTAATGGAATTGCCCTGCTAATGATTTTTCATCAATGAGGCCACCAGCGGGGACACAGCCACCTAAACCCCCTCACAGAGGTCAAAGGGGAAACGTGGAAATAGACTGCTAATCAACTAAAGCTGACCTATCCATATGTGACAAACAGGGTCGAGACTCGTACTCGCTCAAATCAACAGCATGAAAATCAAAATCATGACTTTCCGTGACATCTTGCTTCCTGAATTTGAGGATTATCTGCATGACAGAGGATCAGGGGAATTACTGTCCGGAAATCTTAGTTAGCTTCTGGTATAGCATGATGCTTCCAGTATAAATGTGTTTTTATTGCTTGAAACCATCTGTCAATCGATTAATTAGTCGACAAACAGAAAACTTATTAACAATTTTGACAACTGATCCGTTGGGCAAGTCATTTATTTTGTCTGTTTATTATTTCTTCTATCAGCATGTTTCGCTATTTCTGACATGACAGATGAATCAATCATTTTTTCCAGGGAGTTAAACTAGTTGAACTGTGATACAACATGGAGGAAATAATTTGTTCTTTTCACCTATTTAATGGGGAAGGCAAACATTTTAATACAGACAACCAGTTGTAAAAGTTAAATCTGTCTTATTGAGCTGACAGGGACAAATCACACCCTTTAGTGATCCCAGTTAAAATCATAGCAGCTGATTAAATGACTGTAAATGGACGCCTGTTCTTCAGTGCCTCCTTGGTGAAATCCACAACAAAGAGCGTCGGAGAAAATGTGATGTTTGTGTGTCGACTACAGTAAAAAGAGTGGCAAATTTCAAAGCTAATCACGGCTGAACTGGAGACAAAATACTGAGCTCACACTCCTTTTTTTAATCGCTCTTTCAGAAGAAACATCAAAACACAATGCTCCCCGTTTCCTGTCTATAACCTCCACATCAGTTCCCCCTCCCCCTCCTATAGACTCACTCACTCACACACACACACACACACACACACACACACACACTCACACACACACACACACACACACACACACACACACCGCTCACTCATCCACGGTGCAATACCATTTCTCCGAGAGGAGCAGAGAGAGCGCCTCTCTTATCTTCTGCGTTTCAGCTGTCTGCGCTAATTCAATAAACTTCAGAGGAACAAAATGAACACAGGAATAACGGAGAGGGGGGTGGGGGGGGCGCTGGAGGTGGTGGTGGTGGGGAAGGGGATTGCACAAGGGAGCGGAGAATGAGGCAAAGGTGGGAGAAGAGAACAAGAAAACAAGAAACCCAACAGGAACATGGGGGCATGAGCACAAACAGAATCTAGATGCAGAACGATGGAAATTCACCAGAGAGGAGGGAAAACATGAAACGCAGGATAGAAACATTCAAATGAGAATTGATTTTAAAGAAAATATGATGCCCCCCCACCCCCCACACACAGACTCCATTTGTTCAGGCAGGGTGCGTCCTCGTCATCCCTCCCCGTTACTCCCCTCACAATGGCACACAAAGCCTGCACTGGAATATCAGCGCCGGAGAAACCTTCCGGCACTGCGCTGGGAAATAAATTGCTTCTGCTAATGCCCCTTTCATTATGGCACAGCCCTTAATTGTGCTGCTGACAGTCCGCCTGGCTGCAGGCCTGATGGGAGGAAGACTGAGGAGATGGGCGCAAAGTGGCTCCTGGGGCCAAACGCCAACCAGCAGACTGGCTGGGAGGAAGGAAGGAGAAAAAAAAACAAAAAACGGGGGGAGTGATGTTCACCTGAACAGACAACACGACTAACAACAAAGTAGAGGAAAAAACCATGACACATGCACTGAGTAGCACTGCGTCAAGTGAAGGTTTCGTACGACAGCAGTGAAACCGTTTGAGCAGCTCTTTTCACAGATTTTCTTGTATTCAGGTGATAATCAGGCTTTTAGAAGATATTCTCACACAATTAAGGCCGCGATACTGAACCAAAGCTACCAAAAACTACTAAGTGCGTGCAAGTATGTAAGCTGGCAAACAGTGTCTGGTCAGATTCATAATCTTGTTTGCTCATTCCTTAAAGCAAAAATGGACTAAAACTGTAGGTGAAATTCTTGTTCAGCTGCTTTTACTGTTTGAGGCTCCTTTTGTTTTTACACATTTTACACATGTCCTTCAACCCAGTTTGAATAATCATTCTGACAAATGATTATTTGTAATTATGGAAACGCACAGATGTCTGCCTCCTGTGCAGCAAACAACAAATACCTCCATCACAGCACCTGATGGGAGTCATGAAACACCCCCTCCCCCATTTCATTTTCGTCAAGATCAATCGAATTCATGGCAAATGCTGGAAAATGTTTTGGAGTTTTGAGATGGAAACACTGCCCTGTCTCCCTGATCACTCACAGCGACTAACATCGTTTCTCAAGGTGGGACGCAATCACACATTTCTGAACACGTTACAGAAAACTTGAAGCGTCATGTAAAGAAATAAAACGATCCACATGTATTATAAACGGACGCCGATGACCAGTAAAGGCAAACTAAACAGACTTTAAACTGCACAAACAGCCGGACTTGTCTCGTTGAGAAGTTGCAGGCTCAGACCGCTTCACGTCTATTTCATGTCAAAGGGGAAGTGACATCATCGGGAGATCGTGCCCCGCGATGCCAGGCTCCGGGGGCTCAGAGGCCAAAATCTCAAAGACATCAAAAGGGCTTCAATCTAAAAAACAGCAGACCTGTCCAATGTCAACTGTCACTTAACCCCCTCCCTCCCTCCTCCACCATCAACTCCACCACCACCTCCACCGTGCGGGCTCCAGCCGCAGGTCAGGGGTGGAGAGGGAACTTAATCAAGGGTTCTCTTGTTACAAAAGCCCCTCCACTCCTGCCGGCGAGCGGCAACAGGCCGACAGAAACAAAAGGCCGCGCGATGGGACTGGCTCTTTGTTCTCAGGGGAGCTGAAGCCTGACTGCTGCGCCTCCACAAACTGTTTGGGAGGAAAACAAGGGACGGAGGTGAGAGGTAAACATGAGGCTGCACAATTTATTAGAAACTTTCTTTTTTTTTTTTAATGCATCACCGATTAATAATCATAGATTTTTTTCAGGCTGCTGAGGTGTTTTCAATTCCCGAAAAATCCTATTGTGCAACATCAATAGCTTGATAATCAGTCTGAGTTGTTATTTCATTTTCATTTCATTATTTAGTCAGACACTGCGTTCATGTTAGCCGTTTCAAGTTTGGCAAAAGGGAAGCGAGCTTATCTTGCTCTCAGTGGGCTCCGGCATCATTCATCGTCATTTTCACTCCACACGACAGCGGTTGCGAGGTTTACTTAAGGTTTGTTACGTTAATGTCGATTTGAGAGTAATTATTTATGTAATGTGACCTACAATAACCTGCAAAGCTGTGTCCATCTCATCCACACTTTGCGTGTGGTGTGGATTCTGGCACTGGAGCATAGACGCCTTAATCCTTAACCCTAAAAAGCTGACTGGCTTGGTTGTTTTTCCAACCTGTTTGACCTGTTTGAATCAATGAAGAAGAAAATCGAAGGTGGATGGGTAGAGATTTAAAAAGGTCTGCAAACCAGTGCGCCCAGTAGAACGGACAAATCAGAACCATGTGATCCAAACAAAACGTAAAAGGTGGAGAAGCAGTGGAGAAACTTCACACCAAGTATGTGGGAAAAATCAGAGCAACATTCAACAGAGGAAAAAAAAAAAAAAATCTAACAGGTTACAGAACAAAATCTTGAGCATGTTTTAGTTCCTAAAAGTGGATCATCATCTGTCATCTGGAGACACTTTGGTTTTAAATCAGGCGACCACAAACATGAACAGACCCTGGTTGGAGTTTAGCTTCAGGTCGTAGCTGAACCACAGACTAATAAAATAACTGCATTGTAACAATTACAGCAAAACAGTAACAGAGAGGAGCCTCTGCAACTGTAATAAAAAACAAAAACAAATGTTTGGGCTCAAATATGAAATTCAATAGTTATATTTCTTAAAACCAAGACAAATAAGTGTTATTTATAGCTCTCCAACTATAACTCCAACACAGCAGAGCCTCGTCTGCATCAACGACTGGCTTGAAAACTCAAACAGCAAAAGGACGAAGCAAATGATCCACTAGAAAAAAGGAAGAAAAGTGGAGCTTTCTCTCGTTGGTGTTTCCATCAGATCTATTAGTACCAACTAACACTGCGAGGAGAGGGCGAAGAGCTGACACTTCTGATGTGTTCAACAGTAGATTAGACAACACGGGGAGTTTAAAACATTTGTGTGCGAGTCACACTTTCAGTTTTTTCCACAATCAAATCGCCAATTATCTGAGCATTTTCATCTTCAAAGTGACCCCCCGCTGCTGAGGGGTTTGCACAAGAAACAAGGTTTAACTTGTTTTCCAACAACATGATACAAGGAGATACACAGGATCCTTTCTTGGACAGGAGGAGCAGTCCATTTGGTGTTTCAAGTGGAGTCACATGAGCAGGAGAGCTACTATTATCAACACAGAGATGGGAATGTCCTTTTTAATTATCATCTGAGCACCTCGACCGGGTTCCTCTGTCATGTGACTCTATATGCTAAGTATCTCCCCTCCCTCCGATACACAAACTCATCTGTGTGTGTGTGTGTGTGTGTGTGTGTGTGTGTGTGTGTGTGTGTGTGTGTGTGGGGGGGGGGGGGAGGATTTTCTTGCAGAAATGAGTCATGTGCTTATACGGCACGGTCAGCTGTGAAACTCTTCCTGTTCCTCACACCGTGCAGAAACAAATCCTATAAAAAATCATAATTCCACACTATTTCCTCGACCACATTTACAGCCCTGTTCCTCTGCACCAAGAACAGGAAATAAAGCACATAAAAAATTAAAAGAAAAAAAAAATCCCCGGGGACGTTCATTAATAAAAACCAGAACGGTGTTAGGACGAATGTGTGAAGGCCGTGTTCTTCTTCTTCTTCTGCTGCTGTTTCCTCACCAGATTGTGTCAGAATAACGTGTGTGTGGATGCAGGCGGTGGCGTCATTAAATGATTCATACTTATGAGCTCCTCAATTATTCAGAGGGCGGGAATAATTAACAAGGCATCTGGAGGAGAAGGAGTTTGTTAAATGTGGAATTTTTATTTGTGTGTGTGTGTGTGTGTGTGTGTGTGTGTGTGTGTGTGTGTGTGTGTGTGTGTGTGGGTCCGAATGTGTCTGGCGCTACATGCATGTTTTCATATGTGGTTCGGAGAGCGATACCTTCGACGCA
>NW_019524852.1:151680-161485 GCF_002814215.2 Seriola lalandi dorsalis | reverse complement strand
GGAGGAGAAGGAGTTTGTTAAATGTGGAATTTTTATTTGTGTGTGTGTGTGTGTGTGTGTGTGTGTGTCTGTGTAGGTGGGGGGGGGACTGGTGAAAGAATTTTCATTTCCCTGCATTAACATTAATGTATTACAGCTCAGGTGTCTTAAGTGAATTATGTTTAAATGATGAATAAATAACTACCTAAAAAGGAAACGAGCATTTAACACTGTATGTTATCTCCTCCGTGTTTACAGCCGACTCTCCTGTGTGGAGAATCACAGGCTGACGGAGCCGTTAGAAGATATTATAGGATGGAAGATGGACAACGCTCCATTCTGACTGGCTGCTTAGTGACCACATTGTTAAATCAGGTAACCACAACAACAGTGCTGCTCGCTTTTTTACCAGTTTGCGCCCGCTGGTGAAACTAACCACGGGTTAAACTTTAAACTGACTATTAACACTTAAAAAACACCACAAATGATGTATGCACATCTTTTTACAAATATAACATATTCAGAACATTTGTGTTTTATTATATTATTAATTATATTCAAGTGTCTCTGTTTTCTCTTCCTCAAAACATTTAGGTTGTAGACAAAAATTCAGTCATTATAATTATAGATTTTGGGTCAATGCAGCTAAGTTTCTGTACATTTCTGTCCTGTACTGAAAGTAAGGAGTTGTAACAGCTTTTGTTTTGGCACTGAACCCTAAACTAAGATACATTATCAACATTGGCATTTAAACTTTTCAAAACATTTCCCAGCTCTATGGGACACATCAAATTTAGTCCTGCGGTGTACGTCTTACAAAGATGGATTTAGTGCTTCTTAACACCCTGTTGACAAAACTCAGAGTTGAACTTCAGACGGATTTAAAACATGAAATTCAAAAACAAAGCAGGAGGCAAAAACAAGGCCGACTGTGAAACTAAAAAGGACAGATGAAGACACCGAGGTCTGAATTCACAAAATGACTTTTCAAAAAAGCTCCGACAGCTCTTAACGCAGCAGAGTCCCATTGTAGGTGCTATTTAAGAAAAACGAGCGAGTAACAGGCAACAACTTGGTGGACCATGTGGTTCTCTGGTCTCTCCGTAAAAATCCCAGCATTCTTCTTTGAGTGATTCAAAACTCATGCAGGGAAGCACACGCACACATCAACACAAAAATACTTAAATGAGGTTTCCAAAAAGAAAAATCCCCACATCGTCTGCAGAGTTCAGGAATATGAAGCAGGATTTTGATAATTTAGTATGATCACCCTCCTGTATGGACACTGTTAAATCACAGTACACCTCTAATGCCACAAACATGTCTGCCATCGCTGACCCTGGCAGGAGCGGGAAACCCGACTTCCTCCACTAACATGGTTTTCGTTGGTGTGGATCGCATGGTGCGCACATTCCTTGGGAATTAAATAAATGAACACTCTAAAGGCGTTAATGGCATAATGCAGTTAAGTCACAGAGTGAGAAATGCAAACACATCTGCGATCAAGATAAACCACAAACATCACCATCGCTGCGCAGTCTAATGCGCTACGGTTTCGGATGTCTCTTCTGTCCTTACGTCGGCTAGAATGCTAAAATAACTGCTTTTATTTTTTACAAAAATTTGTCCTGAAACAATTAGTCGATTAAGAATAAACTGCAGGCCATTTTGACATTTGATTAATCGTCAGTTTTCATAATTTTTTCTCTGTCTTCTGTCATTGCAGACTGAGCATCATTCAGCTTTAGACAGCAGACATCACCTTGGGCTGTGAGAAATTTCTTTGCACAATTTTCTGACATGTTTAAAGGCTCAACATGAAAAACACTCAGCAGAGTAACTGATAATGAAAATAATCAGTAGTTGCAGTGCTGGGATTTTTACTTGACCCCAGGAAATTAAATATTAAATCAAAATATTGTAATATTATTTAAGTCTAACCTTTTTCTGGAGTCCAATAACAGACTTTAAGATTCTTTAGTGCGTAAATTTTCTAACTATTTAAGGGCTTACAGAAGTCTCAAAAACACTCCCAGATCTCCACATCAGCTCTGTGTCAGTTTGTCTGTCTGCATCTGTGTGTTGGGCCTTCCCCATGTCTGGCCCAGATCCTGCTCAAATTGGATTCGAAGCCATTAGTGTCCCAACTCGAAGCATATGTTCCAAGTTGCTGAGCATTTCATTTCACGAGACGACGACGAGGGGGCTGAAAAAAGAAAAAGAAAAAGAAAAAAAAAAAAAAACACAGACGGGCGCAGAAAAATAAACCAGACATAAACAGGGCTGGATTGAGTCTGTCGCTCACTTACAGACACAGAGAGACGTCCCATGCTCTGAAGAAAGCCCACTTTGACTTCAGGGTCACGTTCCTGCACATTAGCTTGCAACTGCCACTGTGTGTGTACGTGTGTGTGTGTGTGTGTGTGTGTGTGTGTGTGTGTCGGTCCGAATGTGTCTGGCGCTACATGCATGTTTTCATATGTGGTTCGGAGAGCGATACCTTCGACGCAACACAAAAGGCGCTGCTGTACTCCATCACAGAAATCTAAATATTCTGTCTGAGAGTGGGGGGGTTGAGGGGCTGGGGGGGAAACGACCATTAGAGCAAGGATTGTATTTCAATAGGCGGGCAACCCTCTCATTTGATTTTTTTTTTTTTTTCTCTCTTTGCTTCCAGAAAAGCAACAACTTTATTTATGTCCAAATACTGTGGATGCAGTGAGAGAGGAACCTAGAGCAAGTCGGATCATTATCTCCCAAATCTAAACAAGCCTTTACTTTCCCAGAACAGAGCTTGTATTCTATAAGCACTTAAACATAGTGGGGGGATGGGCTTACAGGAGTGTGTGTGTGTGTGTGTGTGTGTGTGATCCAGGAGTTCCCAGTCTGAGTTTAAGAATGACAGAGTAAAACACTGCAGGCTCTGTGGAAGCCAGGAAACAGCCTAATGTATTTATCCAAACACATATCTGCTGAGAGGCCCTGCAGCTTCAACACATCCCCTTCCTACAGGGGCTTCACCTCCAAATACTACCAGTGAAAATGGGGACAAAAAAACTGCATGATACAGGCAAAAAAAAAAAGTGCTAATTATCTACAAACATTTAGATTATTTGTTCCAGTTTTTTAGGAAATTTAACTGCATTTCTGCACCTTAGACACAGTGTCGATGTTTGTGTTTCTCAGAGCAGCAGAAGCTACATGTTGTTTTCACTCCTCCTGCCCGACTCTTAATGTGTCCCTTTCACTAAATAAACCTAATAAACAGCTCTTTTTTTTACAGCCTCAATCTGTTCTTGTTTGTCGTCATCCGAAATAAAATGAAACTGTCTCCAGACGACAGCTGATGATCCACTAACAGAAACTTTTCTTTTCTTCAGGGTTTTCCCTCTCAAGCACCAGGTAGGTCCCACTTTGCTTGTTTCTCCATTTTCTCCACAAAGAAGTTTTATTTGATGTTCCTTTTATGCAACGTTAATCTGCTGCTTCTCTGGCTGAACTTCACTCACGGTCATCTGGAGCAACACTGCAGTGCAAAAGGCCAAGATGAGCCAGACTAAGACTTTCCAGGGAGCTGAACACAAAACCTGTCCCTGTCAGTCACAGCAGCATTAAATAATACATCCAAAAATAAACAGTCAAATTTCAACAAAACTGGAACCCTGCAGATGTCATTCTGTCATACGTTACAAAGCTGCTCTATTATTTGCAATGTACAAAAAGAAAGATCAAACTTGAATCTATTCAGATGAACCCTGTGCTGTCTGGCATGTGGTTACCTTGATTCATACCGAACCATTCGGCCTGATTTATTGCCGTGTTTGTCAACCATTAAAACGGACTGACGTAACACAAACTGCGAGGTGACCTTGTCTCATTTTCCACATTCGAGGCGCCGACTCTCGCCGTGCAGGCGGCGCAGCTGAGGAATCCCAAAACAACACAGTGGCACAATAACGTGAACGCTGCCAACACCGGGAGGAAGGTAAGAGTCCCGTTCAGCTGTTTACATGATTCCATAATTTGACCATGTCCCCAAAATAATCCTGTTTACATGAATGTGATTACCCAGACAGAATTGTGGGAATCCGAGTGTCTGAGGTAAACAATATGTAAAAACAAAAAAACTCATCCACTTGTTTACCAGATGTTGTCAGTCCCCGGAGTGAAGCAGTGCGGCTGGTCGACTTTTGCTCTGCAGTCTGCATAGATCTCGCACTGCTGCCCAACTTTTCCTCCGATTTATCCAGCGTTCATGTGTCTGTGTTATCTCATTCTCTTACACATCATGTAACAAACTCCAGTTCAGAGTGTCGACCGCGCCGGCTGCCATCTTGGTTCACCTTGGTGCAGACTCAAATTCCCTGCCGCCTAAATGCAACACAATGAGCCGAGCGCACGTGCAACCTGACGGACGAATTGAAGCCAAAGAAACTCCCCTCATGATGATTTCTTACCGTCAATCTATATCTAATTTCACTCTGATTGGAAAATGCTGTAATTATCCAAAAACCGATACGTTAACATTATGTGGGCAAAGATATGTTTTTATTAACCGCTGATGTGTTTCAGGATCAAACAACTGACAGAGAAGTTTTAAACTTGTGGTAAAGAAATGGTCGCTAAGCGGTCAATCATCAGACTGTTTGCATCTTTTCTAAGCAGACCTGCCTCACCTGACAGTCTGTGATATCACCACTTTGTTTTTTTTTAACAATGACAACAATGGAAATAAGCTCCGAGCTTCACTGTGGTTTTACCCATAACAATTAAATTATATGTCAGGACTCGGGGATTTCAGAGTTGTGTTTACTGTACTGTCAGATCTATCTCTAACAAAGACTACAATGGCACTTGTGTAATTAATGCACAGTGCTTACACAGACTCTTCTCGTGTGCTACTTTGTACAACTTAAACCTCAAGTTGTTCTCGTTTATGCAATCAGCTCCAACATGCTTCATCATCTCATTATTTTGGTGAAATATTTTATTTGTCTTTATTTTGTTGCACCTGCAATTTAGAAAATGCCAAAGCAGTAGGAGTGTGTGACTGCTTTTCTCCCCAAAAAAATAATCACGCATCTAAAAACAGCCAAATCAAACCACAATTACCCACAAAGAATAAAGTTCAACCGAAGAGCTAAAAGAAATGAAGTGACAAACAAATCCTCTATGATGACTATAGAAACAGCAGGCAGGCAGCACTCTGGTGCTCCTCTTCAATCACTTCCTGTCCCTGCTGCAAGTTAACTTTTCACACGTCGCTCTGACTGAAAATGAAATGTCTTCAGCACAAACCGACAATCAGTCACAAACCTTTTATAAAAGCTCACAGCTGCTGTAATTGGGAGAGGACACAAAGCGAGCTGCAGCTCTGTGTTAATATCTGTCCACAGATAAAACACACAGCGTTCTGATGAGTGTGTGCGTGGCGGGGGCTGACGAGTCACAGCGCTCTGACCCACTAATGAGAGTCAGAGCGTAACCACATCAGACAAGAGCAACGCTAAGCAACTGGTCTTATAAATAAATAAAGAGAGCGCCCCAATGCGAAAAAAAGTGTTCATGCACCGCAATGACAACATGGCACAAACGATAACAGTCTCATAGCACGACCACAACGGACAGTGGCGAGCTGTCCGCGACACACGACAGGGAGGGAGAAACCACAAAGTCAGAAAAGCTTCTGATCAAATCTGTGCGAACCAAGGAAAGCATTTTGTTTTCAGTGCATGAGCGTGTTTGTGCAAACACTGCATGATTGTCAAGCAACATGTTTCACCTGCCACACTCCCTACAAACTTCTTTAAACAGTCATATTTAATTTCCCTAAACGTTACACAGCGCAGTTCAAACTGTTTTTGGTCTGCCTATTCTCAAAGTTTGTACTCAAGGGCCAACGTACACTCTCTGAGCTTGAGCCAATTAAATCAAAGTATAAACAAAGTCTCTGCATCAAAGAGGCTCCTGATTGGCTTCCTGTTGCACCTTAAAATGTCTGAATATCAGCTTTTTTTTTCAGTTTGTCGATTACATATTATTCATAAATGTGGTTGAAACTTCATACAAAACCAGCCTGACAACAGCTAAATGTAAAAGTGAAATAAAATTATCATAAAATAAATAAATTAGGACAAAGAAGACTTGGATGAGTTTACTCTTTAAAAGTTACATCTCTCATATATGGGATTTAAGACTGAAAATACGCAGGATGACGCATATGAATTTGCTTTTGCAGGTAATTTTGCATAAGCATGTTAGTTTACTAACTCATGGCAGATGATCTAAAGCGTGTCCCAGTGTGTGTCAGTGTGTGTATGAAACTGCGTGCACTTACATGTGGACATGTGGAGGTTGGAAGCGGCTCTGGTTGATGTTGTAGTGTGTGAAGGCCTGTGTGGGGTTGGAGCTGTACTCGTCCACCGTGATGGTCACTTTGCCATGAGCCATCCTTCCACCGTTTGGACATGAGACGCCGTTCGTTCACCAGGATTCAGCAGCGAGCCGTGCAGCAGTCATCCTTCAGAGCCGCCCAAGAAGCCCAGGAAGTCTCCCAGCAGCAACAGCAGCAGCAGCAGCAGCAGCGACCCGGCCGACCGACTCGAACACGACACGCTGCAGTCTGCACCGACAGGAGCACAGAGACACACACACACACACACACATACATCAGCTGCTTTAAAACACCACCACAAGGTACGCGCATACTTGTGAATGCACTGGTTGGGTAGTCTCTCATGTAACAAGAAATTAGAAAACCTCCCAGAATACATTTCTACACATTTAAATTGTTCAAAAGGTTAAATGCACGAGCATCTAAACTAACATTAGGTGAGCTACAACGACTCACACACAGAGCACACATCAAGAGAAGGAACTGAATCGTTCTCTAATGATTCGTAATCACAACATTTACATACGTCTGTGTTGTACATATGTAACTACAGTTTTCCTGTTCGGCGTCAGAGAGCACAAACAGAAACACATTTGTTCGATTTGACTTAGGAAGAAACTAATTCCTGAAACACCTCATCAAACCATTCTTCACAAAATCCTAATTAGAAAAAATGCAGTGAGGCAACTTAAAAACAATTAGCAGATTTACTCTACCTTTTCAAGACAATATGGCATTTCATTAGAAAGAATAAAAAAATTGCTTGCTAGAAGTTTGCACAGAGCTATTCTTTCCAAAAAACTAAACACTGGACTGTTAAAGCGACAGTTTACAATCTGGAAGGCACATTGTTAACTGCTGCTCTGCTGCTCGTCCCCTGGTTGGTTTTTATGCAAACTAATACATTCAAATGTAAAAATGACTGCAGGCATTGGCCTCTAAGGCATCAGCCTGTTGAAATAAAATACACCGAGAAAGAAAAGCTGCAGGTATAATCTCTGCTGGAGTTTAAAATTGTTGCAAAGCCTTCAATAAGACAAGAAAAATTCTTCACAACGCTTGCATGAAAACGAGGTCTGCTTCCCTGCTGACAATTACCCCGAAAACATACAAAAAAAAATAAAACAAAGATCTGCTTTTGTTATTCCAGGCCTGGTGCTCCAATTCTGAAATGAACCAGCAACAATTAATCTGCCAGCTGAACTGCTTTAGCACCTTTGCGTAACCGTACAATAACTACTAAATCAGGTAAAATAAATAAATAAATAAAAACACACTTTCACTCCTAAAATCCTGGAAGGAAAAGCAGCTAAAATGCTGTGCGGTGTTGCATATTCAAAGCTCACTCGCTCGCTCACTCACCGGGCTTGGCTGTGTGTTCCCCTTGCACCCTGAGCTTCCCTCCTGTCTGACCTCCCTGACTGATAGTAAAGTGGCCACTGTGGGCTTGACAGGCTTTATATACCAGACCTCCTGATGCAGCCACAAGCACAAGAGGAAGGAGAAAAAAAAAGAAGAAAAAAAAAAAAAAGAGGAAATTTTTGCCCTCAATCTTACATGTCTATCATCTCTTTTGGAGGGAAATCAGCAGCTCCAGAGTTGATTTAATGGTTAAATCCTGTGATGCAGTGGTGAGTAGAAAAAAAAAAAAGAAAAAAGAAGAAGAAGCTGTAACCTCCAGTTGTTGAATATCTTAAAAGCCCTCAATTTAAACAAAAAAACTGTCCTATTTTCACAAAAACACTGATTTGTGTTTTCTGGGTCAACTGGATGCTTTTTCCTACTACGTGTGCTAAGAATTGAAGTCAGAAAGATTTATGCCAGCCTAGAAAAAAAAAAAAAGGTGGGTAAACTCAATTCCTGCACACAAAAAAAAAACCCCCAGCTTAAACTGAGTTTAAGCATCTGCACAACACACTGCAAAGTTAAAATGACATTATCCCGACTTCAATGAATCCTTGCAAGAGACAAGTTTGCAGATCTTCCTGGGCCTTTCCAAAGAAATTATTTCATTTCAGTTAAAAGCTGCCCCTGTCAAATGCCTTGCACACACTTTACCACAGCAATCATTTCTCCCAAGGCAAAAAATCTTAAACCTGAAGTAGGACTACTGTTGATGCTGCTGCCCGGAAAATGCGCTCTTTTTTTTTTTTGTTGTACATGTAGGCCGAAAAGCTGAGGACGGATTTGTGTGCAGCATGCTTCACAGTTTCCTCGGTGTGTGCAGTCAGTGTGTGTGTGTGTGTGTGTATGTGTGTGTGTCGGGGCTGCTGAAACTCGCCTTGCTCGCCTGTCTGTCTCTACCTTATGGCTACAGTAGCAGCAACTAGCTCTCTAGCTTAGCCTGCTAAACCTGCCCTGGCTGTAGATTTTTATTATGCACGCTGTAGCTTCGCACTGTGCTGCTTTTCTTTAACCCGGGAGGAGGGGAGGGGGGGTTACACACACACACACACACACACACATTGTCGGTCCTGTAGTTGAATATACAGAGCGCCTATACACGCTATATTGCTAACTTCACGAGTAGATATCACTCCGGTAAGCGGAGGGGGTAAAGGCGAATAAATTGACCCTTTCTGATACCATGCATATACACGATGTGTGCTATGCGCCGCTTGCTGTTAACACTGCTGCTTTGCAGAAATGTACACACACACACAAAAAAAAAGAAAGGTCCGTGCAATCCTGAACTCTGCTCCTGGAATAATAAAGAAACACCCAAAGGTGGTCAGTGTCACAGCACCGCCGCGCTAACCTCCTGCTCTTCCTCGTAAATGACAAGCCACCTTTTAACCGACGGCTTTGTGTCAGGAATTTCTTTTTTTTTTTCCTCCCCGTCTCCCCTCTTTCTCCCCTCCCTCCCTCTCTCTCTCCTCGGTTCTCAAAGCAAAGCGGAAAGGTTGCTCTACCTTCGTCGTGTGGGGTTGTTTTGTGCGTTTTTTTATCTGGCCGGAGAAAGAGTGTCGGGTCGGGGTCGCCCTCTACGCGGCGGCGGCGGCGGCGGCAGCAGCAGCAGCGGCGGCGGCGGCGAAGGGACGTGGGTCCATGCGGCAGCAGCAGCGGAGCGGGCAGGTTCGTACGCGGCCGTCCAGGGGTTGCGGCAGTCTGGGCGGGTAGGGCAGAACCTTCGACCCGGCGGGACCTCGGCTGGCTCCTGTGGACAAGAAACCAGACAAGAGAGCGAGGGGAGAGAGCCGGAGAGGAGGGCGAGAGACACTGACAGACAACAGGGAGGGAGAGAGAGAGCAGCCTCGGTCTGACGGAGGGGGAGCCGGAGTGCAGTGAGTCGGAGCTGCCACTGGGGTCAGAGAGCAGAGAGAGCAGGAGCGAGCACAACCCCCCGCCACCTCCCGTGCGCGCGCCTTCACCGGCGGGCACACGCGCAGAGAGGCGCGAGAGGGAAAGGAGGCGGGGGGAGCTGGCGGTGGG
>NW_019524852.1:130030-151660 GCF_002814215.2 Seriola lalandi dorsalis | reverse complement strand
GGGGGGGGGGGAGGAGTCCCGCTCTACCACCGTGCAGCATTCACTTGCTGTCGGAAATGACACATTCCTATTGAGATACACCTCCACACAGTAGCAACTTTTTTTCTTTCTTTCTTTTTTTTTCTTTTTTTCTTTTTTACCCAACTTCATCATTCCAACATCAACATACAGGAAATAAACAAAGCAGCAGAAACGTGTAAAATGATTGAAAGAAATGCAATTAAAAAATATACACTGCCATCTGTTAACCTAATTTTAGTGCATGTATGTTTTCTGAGAGATTAATAGTAAAGTTACAGTTTAAATTAGAGTTCAGGTACCTGTATAAACAAGCAACTAAATGTGGAAATGAGCAATTAAATTGTTTGCACTGCAGCTACTGATTCAATGAACACCAGCTTAGATGACTTTTCAAAACCTGGCAACCTCAATACGCTCTTATTAATGGCGTATTATTAATTTAAGTATTAGTAAATTATTTATTAAACACTAATAAAGGCTGTAGTTACAACTCATAAACCCTTTATGAAGAGTGCCTCATGATAAAGAGGTACCAGATCAGTTCAAACATCTTCTCGCCTAATGTGCACTTTTTCTTTGTTCAAAATTAGGCGCACACATGAGGTTTGAGTTCTCAAATTAGATAAAACCCCCAAGCCAGCCCATCAGCATCCATCCCCCCGGTTACTTTTATCATCCCTGGAGATAATGAGAGCAGAAACATCCACCCAGGCTCTTGTTTTCTCTCCGTGTTGCCCGTCTTTTGTGTGTCTTCTGCTGGCCCTGGAGAAAGGTGTTACAGTGGTACGTTTACTTCAGCCTGTGAGGCTTCATGACATGGCATAATAAGAAGGTTATTGATTTTATCCCATGAAATCTTATGCAGTATTCAATATTTTGGTTGCTGCACCTCGAACGCAGTGCACACTGGCTTATTTGTAAACCAGCATGCATGCCGTAACAAATTGATTGCCATGATGATAATGGACAGTAACAGCAAAATCGATGCATCTTTATTAGTAAATTGGACACTGGATAATTGGAGCACCTGAATTCCACATTCCCAATGTTTATTTGAGCATCAGCTAATATACAACATGTTCTTGTATGGAAACATTGTTCTGTGCAAATGTTGACCCGAAATATTTTCTCATAAGATCACAGATGTGCGGGAGAATGGCGCTAGAGTATAGAAGGTGTTGTAAAATCTATGATTAGAAGACAGCACGGTCCCTTTGGGTTCGCAAGTAAACAATACTAATGAGCACCTGTGGGAGTCCTTCACACAACCTGAAATGGGGCAACACAGTTTCCAAACTGGGAAAATCCTACAACTTGGATGACTGGACTTAAAAACAGCATCCTGATCATAGGGTTTAACTTGATCATTATCAATTCACTAAATTATAGATGAAGTCTGGGAGAAAGTTCATCTTGATCTTGTCTCACATGCATTGAAATGTACCATATTTGCTCAAAGAACCTTTATCCCAAACAAACAAACAAACAAACAAAGAAACAAACAAAGAAACAAACAAACACACTTGAACTCATCATATCATTGTTGAGATTGAAGTCTGTCTTACATTACAGAGGTATATAGACGTTTGATTCAAAATGAGGTATCTTGTATTTACAGCAAGACACAAATTGACATACTTGCAACACTGCTGCTAAAAAAAAGGGTTGCTTACAAGTTTCCTGCCCTTTCAACAGCCCCTTATGTTCTTCTTCTGTAGATAGAGCCGCCTCAAGTGTCATAACGTGAATCTGGCTGCCACGTTCGAGTGAATGAGAACCAACACGAAAATAAATTAAGAATTAATTTAAATGCAACCCACTTAGGCTAACTGCATTCCTGTTGTACCACATGAGCTTCAGATTTGTTTTTGTGATAACATCAGTGGAAAGGATTTGCAGTTTGCGACTGTTTTATCACTGTGGTGGCAGCTGGTTGGACTATATTCCTTATATTTTTTGAATGAATGAATGAATGAATGAATGAGTCGCTAGGATGTGGTCGTGTAGTTTGCAGTTTAACAGTTTGTAGCTGGCGACCATTCACAGTTGAAATGACGTCAGACACGCCAGCTGCAAGTTGTTGTCCGCGTCTGAAAAATGGAGTTGTCCCAAATCTTCCATCAGGGTTAATGAAGCATCACATCTACATCACATTCACAACTGTACTCCACATGTGCATCACATATGCAAGGAATAAATAAAAACTGTTTTGAAATATACCATAGCCATGTAGAAGAAGAAGTCCTGCATTGCCTGGACGAACGGGGGCAGGGGAGGCTATCAAATCTAAAGAAAGAAATTAAATAAAAAATGAAGTAACATTAAAGTACTTAAGAAAAAAGAGTACAGTTGGGTAACTGTCCATCTTTGGTCTGTGCTGACTTTATCAAAATTAACTATTCATCAAAGTAATCATGGGTTAAACTGCCTACAGACAAACTTTAAATAATAGATGATGATTTAAATAGTGTCTCCTCTTTTCCTTTGCAGATTGACCATGGTGTTAGCGTGATATTGGATATTGAAGCTGTGCTGATATAGAAAATTACAGACTATTAGGAGGAAACGCCACTCTTCTTCTCATCAGGTGCTCTTCACCTCCCCCTTTTGTCCATTTCTTTTTTCATATTTTAGGACCCTTCATTAAGGATTATCACTTAGATGAAAACTGATTCTGTTTATTACTTCATACATACAGTGCTCATTTCGCTCCACTCTGCTGTAATCCTTTAATCCTGTAAAGCCTATTACTAAATATTACTGCATGTTTTGGGTGTTTTGTGGCTGTCTCTGAGTACAGTATAAGGCCTTGCATGCAAGAGGAGCGGAGCCATAAAAGACATGCAAAATAATTCTGGGAAATAATCAAGCTGATGTTCACAGCGTTGCACCGCATGCTCTGTAAAGTACGATGAAGCTCATAATTACAAATAGGTTTCTGTTTTTTCAATTCTTAATTTATGAAACCTGTATATAGCACAACATAATATATATATATATAACATAATATCATTCATTTAGAAAATACAGTTGTATATCATAATAAATCATTTCCATTTCTTTCTCTGCAATATTTTCTCTTGAATGAAGATGAATGATAATGTTGAATTGCTGCCCATCACTGAGTTCAGCAGTGATTCAAATCAGTTAGGGGACAAAAAAAAAAAAAATGAAAGAATTAATTTGTCTGTGCCAAGGCTATACCTTTTTAATACATTTTTGATGAGAAAAGGCTGCGTCGGACGGTCCATAATGGACTCATCTGAAGGGCTCTGCCACATTTACATGTCTGCCAGTTGAGGCAGAACTGGCTTTTTCTAATTTTACTGACATGCTTCAATTTCCCCGGCCCATCAGCACGCGCCCCACTGCCACAACAGCCCTACGAGTCATTTCCATTTGACTTTTCTCTTATCTGCGCAAAAAAAAAAAAAAAAGCATTTCCATCTACTAGCCGGCGGGTGTTAATGTGAAAGCGGGGTTTAAATTTTATGTGGAGAGGCCACATTTAAACATCTGACCAGCGTTTGTTCTCCTGGCTGCATATAGAAAACTGATGATAGATAGGGGACCAAATGTCACAGAAGAAATGGCTTTTGCCACGAATGTTTTATTCAGCCCCGTGTCGCCGTGATCACATTTATACAATAGAAAATGTAAATGTTATGCAGAGCATTAAAAAAAACACTATATATTTTATGACCTTCTATAAAAGAGTAAAATGACTTTCCATCCAAAATAAGGCAGAAATGAAACACATATTTAATAGGAGTGGGAAATAGGAGGGTGAGTTCTTTCAGGAGGCAGAGGGTGATATTCACTTAACCTGCAGGCCGAGGCGCTTTCAGAGGCTCTAACCTGCACAGATTTACGCCTGTCTGTGGCAATGCCTGTCTTCCCCTGCATGTCATGTGGATAAATAAAAAGGAAGCCTGTCTGTCTGTCTGAGAGGTAGGAGTTGGGTTTTTTAAATGTTAATGTCATTCAGATTTATGGGAGACAGATAGATGGTTGCTTAGGCTATGGCAGGCTAGATGCTGTTTATGTCATTGAAATGCACACAGACAAAAATGTTTGCCCCTGAGCCTCAGCAGCACTCTGAAGACCGAGCCGCCACCAGCTCCAGGCTTGTGTTAAGAAATGAACACTTCTTTTTTTTATTTTTTTTTTACATTTTTTGCTCAGCCTGGTTGTTATCAGCTAGAGGAAAAATCAAAGCTATATACGAGTTAATTTTATTTGCACATAAAGTGCTTTTGTCCAGTGGAGCTTGAAGAGAAAGAGAGAGCAGCAGTGTAGGGGAGAAGAAAGGCAAAGGGAGAGCACACTGGCATGAAAGTGTATTAATTCTCCTCCCATTCTCCTGCTGTGTTGTGATAGACTGAGTAATATGCAGGCTCACTTTCTATGCCAAAGGCTAGACGAAGGCTCACAGGAGAGGACTCTCTGAGTCAGTCTCTCTCTGCCTCGCTTGCTTTCCGACTCTTTTTTTTTTTCCATCTCTTTAAACTTTTGGCAACGTTAAACTGTAAAAATAAAACAATCACTCCATTTCCCCCTGAGATCCAGCTTTACCCATAACCATTCAACACAATCTGCCTACCTCCACTTCCTCTCTGTCTCCCTCTCTCCCTCCCTCTCTCTCTCTCTCTCTCTCTCTCTCTCTCTCCCTCTCTGCACGTATGTGAAACGGTCGATACAGTATAAATTAGGAGAACGCTGAGCCACGCTGGCCTCCATGTGGAGTGCCTGTGTATTAAATCACGTTAATTGATTAGCTGAAGTTCAGAGGAGGACAACGCTGTATTGCACTCAGTCCTCGGCCGCTCTGTTAAAGTGACTCCTGCTCATTTCAGGTGACGACCTGAACACCTACACTCGCAATTAATCCACTGTCTGCGTTTTTTATTGCTCTGGTAACTTTCTCCATCCTCTGCTCGTGTTTGCCAAGAATCCTCATGTGCAACAGCACAACTCCAAGCCTGAACTTAAATACTGCATTCTGTATCCTGCCTCTATACTATACACTACTTTCAACATATACATAAACATTTGTTAGGTTTACACAAAGAATGTCAGCATTGCGGAAAAAGTTTACTCCATTTTTGAGTGTGCTTTTGATGGACACCGGCGTCCACAGATTCAAACACAAAAACTCACAACACAATAAATTGTTCAAGTATCTTAAGAAACACAAAACAAAACCAGTAACCAAAGAAAAAGCATTTGAAGCTTCTCAGTCATGGTCATCCAAGAAGGGACCAAGGGGCTCGGTTGGTGCACCAATTCCAGTTGCCCTCAATTCAACCCCTCTCAGATAAACCATGACCCGGAGAGTCTTTCATCTTAGCAAGCATTTTGGGATGACCACCCCACAGAGTGGTACGGGTGCATGACAGGGCAGCCAGGAAAATTCCAGACTACAGAAACTATCTGAGATGCTCACAACGCAGACTCGTACCAAACAGCCGACGTCTGGGTCAACCGAGTCCAGCTGCCCTCCATTCAACCCTTCTTGGAAAAAGCATTTGGCTTTATTGTCTTTACCTCATCCAAGGTTGCACTTTGATTCATGGTTGTTGGCACACATCCTGATAAATGCCCTTTGGTGCAAAATAGTAAGTATTTTAACTTATTATACGTTACTCGCAAAAACAGAATACTATAAAGATTAGTATGCATTTAGTATTTACAAACAAAGCATATAATATGGAATCGGGACACGCTACGCTCTTAATATCTAGTCCAGATTAGAGGAATTAGTTAAACTGTAGCGTGCACATCCAGCCGGAGAGTGAGGAGACGGTGCAGGACAGATTCAGCAACTTGCACACACTGAATTCATCAATTCCCTTAATATTTATCCTGCTGCTGTACATTTAATCAGCCATTCAATGCATCCACTATTTTTTCCATCTATTCTTGAAAACGAGGCTCATTTGGGTTCCTGTTGCACGTGAACAAATGGCAGGAGCTGCTTAGTCTTGGACACATTTGCCCCAAAAAACGCATGAGAAATAAATGGATCTCAAGAATCCTCAGGGATTTGGTTCATGTTTCAGAGGAATATATTTGACTTAATATAGTTTGAGATGTTGCTTATATGCGTAAGATGGAGCCAATTTGTTATATTAATTACATATTAAGATAATTTTCCCTTTTTTTGTCAGGGGCATTTTATTTCACTCCAGTGATTGATTGCAGTCTATATATGGATGATTATACAGTAACACCCCCACAAACTATGACCCTGTGTGTGTGTGTGTGTGTGTGTGTGTGTGTGTGTGTGTGTGTGTTCATGTGCACATACTTGGTTCACCATGACACTAGTTTCTGATGGTCCGGCAGGGAGCGAGAGGAGCGGTAGGGAATAACGACAGGACAAAAGCATGTCAGCGGGTCAGCTGGTCAGACAGTGAGGGCTGAACTTGCAGACACCGAGACTCACCCAGAAAACAGAGCGACAGAAAGAGGGCAGAGACATCGGCTAAAAGACAGTGAACCAACAAGGGCAGAGAGAGAGAGAGAGAGAGAGAGAGAGAGAGAGAGAGAGAGAGAGAGGAGGAGAAGACACTCGGGGAAGGGGAGGGGCTTTAGATTACTGGTACTTGGCCATTGTGGAATTTGAAAGCCAAAAAGCATCAACAGTGAACGTCAGATTTTTATGTCAGCTTCTTTCTAGAGCTGCCATTTTGTCGGCTTTTCCAGAGGTTGGAGCCTCCGTGGACCAAAATTGCCATGAAGCCTTTGGACCACAGAGGAGGTTTGAGCATGGATGTATTATGAGAACTGTGCTGTGTCTGAAATGGTGCATAATACTAACACTCAATAGTTTGTTCTACCGTCAATAATAAATTGAGATTCCGGACACTTATTAGCAGCATTGCATGGTGGGATTTAGAGCAAAAAGTAATTTGCAAGCTATAGACACTGATTTTCTTGAAGCGGCTTTAACCAATATTTTTGCAATAACAATGTGTCAAATGAAAATGTGAAAACAGAGTAACAGTGTGAAAGGGGGTCGGCTCAAAGTGATGCACTCTGGTTTGCGGCTCTGCTCGGCTGCACAGAGCTTTAATGTGAGTTTCAGCTTCTTTTTTTTTATCCGTCTGGTTTGTAAATTTGCTAAGGCTGGTACACTGCTGTCGGAACAGTCTGCATGTTTATTATTGTAACCATGACAACCAAGGTCCAGTACGTTGGAGGGAGATATCGCTCTGGGGTTGGTGGAGACCAAAAACTGAGCCAAAGGAGAGAGAATGGGCAGAAACACAACTCCAAATCAAAGCTAATGTTGTTTTGTAACTGCTGGTTGGTTGACCTACTTCATCGACTACACCCCAACCCTTTTTGTATTCAGCAAAGTTTCACTGAGAGCAATGTGACCCTGTTCACACTCACACAGTCACGCACATTCAAACCTGAAAGCTGCAACCACAGTGTGATCTGTTCACCACTGAGCAGCTCCAGATAGCGTTAATTAAAATATCTGTTGTAAGTTGCAATAATGTTGACTTGTGTCAGTAAGATAAGATGTTCATTGACAATGTATTTCATTTGTTTTTCTGCCAAAATCTCACAATATAATATTGTGTTGCAAACACATTATCCACTTATAGCGGGTTGCAGTGCTGTTAAACCTTTTAATGGTTACGTTTTGGGACTCAGAGCACTCGGTGGAGGCAAGGGGAAGATTGTTGTTTTGGTTTAATACTGAAAATGCGACTTGAATTACAAAACACAATGTAAATATCATCATTTAACAGAAACAACAGTCCTTTCCTAACCTGAACAAAAGTCCTGGTCTTTGTACACCTGCCTCCTCTGTGTGACTCCCATGTGGTGGCTGAACATGGCTCTTCGCTCAAACTCAAAAAGCGCTGACTCTGAATATAACCTGGGCAACAATTACATTTGTCAACACAACATAACTGGGAAAACAATTTAGTAATAAATAAACGTAATTCCTGGGAGACAGGGCAACAGCAGTATAATGAGAAAAAGTATTGTCGCTCTGATTTCTTTTATCAATATAATCCAGAAACATCATAATTGTCCTAAAATGTTCATATTACATGTACAAAACATTTCCATTTATATTTACTTATGTGGCAGATGCTCTTATCCACAGCCTTGGTCCAGCAGGAGAACCTAGCGTAAGTACTAAGTCTTACATCTGCTCTACATCAAGTGTTGAAGTCTTCCAGAGATTCTTAGAGAGAGGGACGCTCCTGCTCTGATAGCATTTGGTAGCTTGTTGCCCCATCAGGGAACTCCAGACAGGAACAGTCTGGTATGAGACTGTCTTGTGTGCAGGGACGGCGACGCCAGACGTCATTCATTGGAGGAACGCAGTGGCTGAGAAGGAGCATAAGGCTGTATGATTGAGTTCAAGTAGATGGCTGAAGACCCAGAAGACCCTCCGTAGGACTTGAATTTGATTCAGACGGCCATTGTCAGTGTAAGTTGGAGTGACGTGTGCCATTTTGGGCTGATCGAAGAGCAGACGGGACGCCGCATTCTGCACCATCTGCAAAGTTTTCACTGTGCCCGCCAGAAGATCATTGCTGTAATCAGAAGGGAATTACTGACAACATATTTCATTTGTTTTTTTCCTATGATATAAACCACTTGGTTAAGGACAGAGTCTCGGTTAAATATTGAGAAACCCAACAGTGACACAAGACAGGGTGTATGTACTTTCTCTGTATGTAACCAAAACCGCAGTCTGTTGCTAACCAAAGTGTTTTTGTAGCAGAAGCCGAACCACACTTTTGTCAAAAAACCCGATTCCCAATCCAGAAGTGCAGCACTTTGTAAACCCACCATTAACCCTGAGCGCTCACGGCTGATTGCCAGTGAACATAATCCAAGCAGCAAACACGTCTCCAAAATGTATCAGGCAGAACCGTTCAGTAGTATATGATGTTAGTCTTAGGATATAGGGCTGGCATTAGTGACTCTACTCTCTGAACGCGCTTTACTCAAATAATCATTACTTTTATAGACATTTTTTACCAAAATTAAAATTCACAATAAATTAATAAAAAGATAATAAGAGCACCTGAAGGTGTCATGATAGAATATACATATATATTTTGAATTTCTTTTAATTGCAGTACCATGTTTGCTAGTAAGACTGATTTGTTTTGCTGTATCCAGTAATACTTCCATGATTTTGGGTAAGAAAGCAAACCCTTATAGCGTAGACCTTTTTTTTCTGGACTGGAAACAACCATTATACGCTACATCAGAGGAACATACATTGTCTTGTATTGTCTGACCCCGTGAAGAAAAACTATGCTCAGAAGCAGCATTTCCTCAGAAAAGTAGTTCCAGTCAAAACCCCATATTCATTTGTGGCTTCTACAGCATACTGCCAAGGCTTTCTGGGAAACAGACTACATCATTATCTGAATTTGATACGGCCACTTAAAAGAAAGTGGTACACAAGAAAGTAAACTGAACATCACATGAGAGAAGTTTCATCTTTCCAAGCATGTTGTGAGCATTGATATTTATTTCACAGCACGCTGAAGCCAAGCGTCCAATCAGTACCCTCTATCAGAGGCGATCTGTGTGAGAGCTACCTGAGGGAGCCATTTGGTATTCCTTGTTTCAGACCTTGGAAGAGCGCAGTGCTTAACCTCCTGCAGCAGGCTGCATCTCAGTGTGGCGTGCATGAATGTGACCACCATGTTGGGTGCTGATAACCCACTACTTCTCTGAGTAAATGTATCCGCAGTGTGTGTGTGTGTGTGTGTGTGTGTGTGTGTGTGTGTGTGTGTGTGTGTGTGAGGTAGGTACGGCAGTCTGGGATGTGGCGCTTCATTGCTCTGTTCCCTGCTGTGAAAGTTGATGGGGTTTCCCACCGAGGACGTGCGAAATGATCCTGGCAAGTGATTTGTGTGTCTGTGTGTGTGTGTGTGTGTGTGTGTGTGTGTGTGTGCGAGGGTGACAGAGAGGTAGACTTTGCTGTGTAATGTGACATTATGTGTGTTACAATTATGTTTGAACAGGTAAGGCAGGAAGCGAGTCTGATTGAAAAACCGGGCTATGTGGTCTCACGCTGCGGCTCTCATTTTACCTCACAACTACTTCGAAACCCATTTGATTGCTGCTGTGTGACTCAATTCGATGTCTGCCAATTTTCTTTCTTAGCTGTACTTGCTCCAGTCACGCATCCCTCAGTGCCCTGGTGTAAGGGGTCCGCGAGAGCTCAACACACTGCAACTTAAATAAACACGTGCAAATGGCTAAACACAAGCAAATATTCACAAACACACATTGTGTCGCATTTAGAATAGAAATCAAATCAAATCTGGGGAACACTAGAAATCCTTGACTACTCATCAGCGATGTTGGAAAATGAGTGATCAATATTTATTTTATTTTAACATCCCAATCACATGATCCCAACATCACTGATATTGAGGTTTCTGATGTTAATCCGTTCACATCCTCCGATGGTTCCACTTTCTAGGAAGTCTGGATCAGTGACGCACGGATCGCAATTATAGAAAATTAACATTCTGATTAACAGTGGATGGGTTGTGGGTTGGTGAAATAATATATAATGTATGAGGAAAATATTAATCACATTCTCTAAAATGTGAAAATATATCAAACCTAATTTTTCACCAGGCACAAATGTCTGGATTCCTGAACTCGTTATGATTTGTTATTTATTTTGGCTATTGGCCAAAGGTTATTATGAGCTTTTAAAATTATAGTACGTAACTTTTCCACATTAAAAATGTCTAAAAATGACTACAGCTATGTTATATATTTTGAGTTGGATACCAAATGTTACCAGCAGTTCTCAAACCTAGAGAAATCTGTGATTTTAATCATGATAGTCATAGCTGAAAATATACTTTTATCTAGTTCTGTTTACAGTGGAGAAGAGGAGACGTCTGCAGACGATTTTTCTGCTGGTGAAAACCTCCTGAACGACTTGACACTGAAGGAGTCCAAACCGGGAGAATCTTACGGCAATGGTGGTGAAGACAGCAACTCCCTCGATATTTAATGACGTCGTCCTGAGAGACTCCTAGTGGCAGAAGTTACATACTGTGCGTTTAAATAGTTTGTGTCCAGGAAGTAGCGGTGACATTCAGAATTTAAATGTCAGCCTGTGCTCAGGCTTTCGGGGAAATATCTGTTGCTATTTTCATTTTACCAAAAGAAATTTAAAAAAAAAATTTAATAGCAGCCTACTTCATCGGGGCGTAATATCCCACTGAGCGATGATGGTAATGTTTGATCGGGTGCGGGTCTCCACATCGTGGAAAATAGTTTGTTTGGGTGGGTGGTGGCCGGATTATTCATGCATTCGGATGATGTCAGTGCCGATAAGCGCATCACTAGTCTGGATTTACGATCACTGTCATTTGACTCTGATTGGATGTTTATAAGCCAATCACAGTGTACCACATCATCTCAAGTGGACTGCAGCGGAGCCACACCCCCTTTCTCAAGCAAGCGTGGCCAAACATGAGGCCTTTTTCACGTCACAACAAAATGGACGATGTCTGATTTCCATTCGGCTCCTGGTACCGTCCATGCTGCTGTCGTGACTTACTGGGAAAACTGAATAGAACAGATTCAGATGATGAACCTGCTTGGATCCAACTGGGACGTATTGACACACAGACCTGAATATGAATGGGATCCTATCCTGAGTGACTGTAGTTTGGACCCGGTCTGATTCAGGTCTTAGGTTGGGTCGCTCAAGTGGACACAGTATCTTCTCTTTCACTTCATGCACGCTACATAAACCTGCATTCTTCTGTTTCAAGACGTTTGTTTGAGGTGATTAATGTGTGAATGAAGTGACCGCTCCCTCTGCGCCTCCTGATGGAGTGGATGGTGTTTTCATTTGACTAAACACTGTCAGTGTTTTCTGGAGGAGAGGGGGGCGATCAGGTGGGGAGGTGTGGCGAGCCCAGAGCCGAGAGTCCGCCTGACGCTGTATGTTTTATCTTCTGTCACTGAGCTTTCAGCACCGCGCTCCGCCTTCCAATGATTTACTGTCGCACACCAGCTTCGTCACTGCACCGGGGGAGTGTGTGAATGTGTGTGTGTGTGTGTGTGTGAGTGAGTGTGTAATACAGCACCAGTAGAAATTGATGGTGTGAGATATATGAGAACAGAATGATGTACGAAATGTCTGTTCAGGAAAAACTAATTATGTCCCGAAAAGTTAATTTAATCGACATCTATAAAACACACACTATCTTGTACCAGTCTTGATACAGTTTTGGAATTAGATTTGATTTCATGCTATTAAAGAAGAAATCCTCCCTAACAGAGAATCCTCATCTCATTTCTATAAAATAGCGCAACTCAGTTACTGTATAATTAATGAATTTGAAACGATCTTTCATTAAACTGAAGGACAGAGAGACGGACTGCGGTGATGATGTCATTCAGAGACAAAAATCCTGGAGCTCCTCCATGGACGGTGAATAATGGAACAACCGCAAGGACACTGTGACAGCAGCCATAGTGGTTTTACTGGGATAACCCCTCCATTCAAATAAAACTCACTGGTATGGAATAGAGGGGAGAAGTGCGGGGGCAGGGTCCAGGAAGTAACAGTTCATTTTAATTTTCCCCAGATTCATTGTTAGCTTTTCAAAACTCTTACATGAATCTGAATCAACAGAACAAACTATTAGCTGCTACATACAAAAATAATTATGATTCATTATGAAAATATATATTAAAAAGGTACATTGTCTTCATGATTGCTCTAGAAAATCAATTTACTGTCAGTCCAGACAGCGATGCAGCAAACTGTAAGTGAGTTTTGTTAAACTTACTGGATAAAATCAGGAAATTGAAATAGTAATTATACATTTTAATGAGCGTACTACACACAAGCTACAAGTGGAGTTTAAGATGAAATATAAAAGTGCCACTCTCATCTGTCACTACGGTACAAAGTGAAGTCCCAGAATACATTTCTAAATTGCTGTATCAGTTTACGAATTAAGAGGATAATTTAATCAACCCGTCCTATCCTATCACTGAAGTAACTGCTGAGATTGGAGAACTACGGTGGCCCTGAGAGCTCAACGCACTGCACCTGCACCAACACATGTGCTGCAAACACTCACAACACAACCAAATACGCAAACGCGCTGGCCACCGCAGAGAAACACAGCAACATCACTACAGGCGGTTCTCACAGGCTGAGCAGTCAGACAGTCAGTCAGGCTGTAAACAGGCAGACGATCTACAGTAAATCACTTTAGTGAAACAGTTTTTCAGTGACAGTTTTGGGAATGATTTTACTGTTCACTCGTCTGATCCTGTGAGCGCTCAAGTTGTTTTGACCCGTTTCATTTCTTCGAGTGACGAATTATTACTGATAGAAATTAAAATAGTAACAAACTGGAATCATCATCCGGAGCATAAAATTCTACATTTTCTATCTGCTTGTTAGTTTTGGAGTATTTACTTGTTTCTATTATATCATCTGACAAAACTGACATTTTTAACAGAAGACTCATTTATATTCCTTTGCTTTTTGGTCTGTTTTTTGTTTATTTGTTTGTTTGTCAGCAGGATTATGCTGAAAGTACTGAACCTATATAAACTTGCAGGTGGTGCACGGATGGGGAAGAATCCATTACATTTTGGTGCCGATGGTTAAAGGGGCAGGATCCAGGGCGACGCTTTCATCAGTTTCTCTGGAAGTAAGATAAGGATCTCAACGTAAAAATATCAGACAGATTTCAGATTCATGACTTTTTTTCAATTCACAGACTACTTCCTTTATTCTTTTCTTTTTCTATTATAAGAGCTAGACAGACATGTGTAGGATAGTTTGGCCTTCGCAGAGGTATGCACTCTACTAGGGGCCATTCTAGTTTTAATTGTGAAGCACTTAGTGCTTTATAACAAAATAAATCCTTGCTTACATTCGAAGTTTTGATCAATTCAGGGACGACGGTGCAGAGTTTTGTTCCTGTAGTTTGTCATTTCAGAGTTTCAACATGTAGAGAAATTGTTTTGTTGTTTGCAGAAACTCAGAGTAAGTCACTATTTTGGAACAACACAAGTTCTTTCTTAAGGTGGATTTCACCTTTAATGACAATAGAAACAGAAATTAAAATTGTAATAAACTGAAATAATCCTCCAGAGCATAAAACAGAGTTTCTACATTTGCAATGTGCTTGTTAACTTTGGAACAGTTTACTTATTTCTAATATATCATCCAACAAAACTGACATTTTTTTTAATTTAACACCATTTTTTAAGGTGGATTTCATCTGTAATGAATTTAAGATAATATATTTTGATGCGGTGTATAATTTTGGAAGGAAACAAGCCTCATACGGCATTTTAATGTTTGTATACAGATGTACCGGAATGGTATGTGACTGCGTTTCCTCCACACATGTTGCATGTAAAGCGTGCGATACTGTAACTAAGTGCATTCAGGTTTTCTCTCCACACATGTATGTTTGGCACACGCTGTCAACATGAACTCTTCCTCCCTGGTTTCCAGTGAATCCGATCGGCTGCCCAGCCCCCATGAAGGAGATTACACAAATTTATGCAAAGCCTGTAAATGATTTATACTGCAGAGCACAACAAAGGGCTTTTTTTTACAACACCGCGGACAAGACAAGGAGAGAGAGAGAGCAAGAGACACTGAGACCTGCAGTGATCCTCACAATCACCACCGCATACGTCTTACTGTGCCACTGCCAGCACAAGACGCACAATGAAAATGATGGAATTTGTCCTTTTTTTTATATATATATTATCTAAACTAAAAATGCAACGAAGTGCATTATGCCCTTTTTCCTGCACACAGAGCAGCTATTGTGGCCAATTCCTCTGCCGTGCAGCGATGGTGGAGCTCCATTCAGGTGCACAGCACTTACTGTTGGCCTTGGGTCTATGTTTAGACAGGGCTTTTAAGCACTCTCATGTCTTGTGCTCACTGCAGAATCAAACAGTGTATGTGTGCATGTGTGTGTATTTGTTGTGTGTGTGTCTGCGTGCCATACTTTATGTTTGTATTAAGTGGGAGTTTTTCTCTTTTTTTTTTTTATCAGTAGGGGATAAAAGGCAGAAATGTGTTTGAGCTCTTCCCACCTCCGATGGCAGTGTCACCCCCTCACCCCCAAGGATCCAACGCGTGGCCGGGTTTATACACTATTCATAAAGAACACTGTGTGGGAGAAAAATGGGACCATTATTTCCCAGCAAAAATGGGATGTATTTGTTTTGTGGCCCTGAGTGCAGTGCAGTGGCAGTGGCTTTGTACGCATCTGTGTATGTGTATTTATGCGAGTCACATACACAACATGTTTGCACGTTTAGACCGTTATAGTATGTATCATGCAGTCAGCCGAAGGCCATGTGGAAACAGTGCATGGACTGTACATTTTATGTAAATTATCCATATGGACAGAAGGAATTTTTACAGCCAACCTATGTCCATTCAGGCATGTGAGTGCTGTACAGAGATGATCTTTCAAGTAATAGTCAGGCCGTTTTCTTAAGAAATGTTCCCGCTTTCAGTTGTGTTCAATTGTGTGTCTTCATTACAGAAATACAGAGACACATTTAGCCTAGCTTAGCACAATACCTGCAGGGCAAGCTATAGTCCCAGTTTTAAAAAGAAGTGCCTTTCTGGAACTACAACACTCCATCTCATTTACATGTTTCATCCTGTTAACTAGCGTCCAGGACAGGAAATTACAGATGTAAAATATACAAGTTAGGTTTAGAAGACAATAAATAAAATTAGGTTAAAAGAGCCAGGATCACGATATAAATAATCTGATGTAATATCATGTAAGGGAGAGAAATCTTCCATGATTTACTGTACGGGGTGAATGCTTTCTGAACAGGCCACTTCTGAATATGTTTTGCACACATGCAAAGAGATGCAAATATATACTTCACTAAGAAGAGTAGTCATGTGCCCAGGATGTGCTCTTACATGTAATGGACCCATTACAACCCTACTGACACTGAACTTTGTGACTTTGTGTTCCAGTATCCGATACTAAAGGGATCGATCTGCCCACCTCTAATAAAAACACCAAAACCATGAATGACTTGGGTTGCAGTCCTTGGGTCGGTAACTTTAGCAAACTCATCAAAAATACCCCCAAAGCTCGCCTGGTTTTTGTTCGGAGCGATAAGAACTGGACCTCTGAGACATTGCTTTCTGACACTGGGGTCAGAGGTCATCGTCGAAAAAAGTGTTTAGTTCAGTGTTTCAAGCTTAGAGTTGTTGGAAAACTCCTGTGACAGATTTAGGATGGGAATTTCCCAGCCCTGACCATGTAACCGCAACATCCCCCATCACTCCCCGTCTCCCCTCGTTTCGTGTCTGCTCTGTAATTCTGGCATCCTGACTCCAACACTTCAGCTTGATTGAGGACTGGAGAAAACATATGGAGGCTCTGAGTGCGTTTGTCCTCCTGATGTCTCTAAACCTACCTACTGTGGTTCTGACTACGCCCTCCCTGAACCCCTGCTGGCTCCCGGGCCACAGCTTTGGGAAAGCCTGCCTCAGGTCAGCGGTCCTTCCCAGCGTCAGTGCTGCATGTTTGCCTCCAGTCCTGAACACTACCATTGCTGTCCGATGGACTGTGTCCACCCCCACCACTTCCAGCTCCAGTCCATACACTGTTACCAGGTGCTGAGCCCCCCCACTGTCTCCTCTGCTCCGTCACCCCTCCTCTCCCCTCCGCCCCTTTAACCCTGTCTTTCAGACAGTATTGTCTGGACGAACAATGGAGTCATTGTTACCTCAAGGTGGCGCATTGTAAGGGGTGTTCACAAGAGGCTGCAGAGGTGACCCTGACAGTGTAACTCAGCACCCCCCTCACCTCCCCACGCACACACACACACACACACACACACACACACACACATGGTACACATGGTTCCCAAACTTTGCCGCTCTATTAGGGCTTCAGGTCACAGGGGACATCCAAGGTGGGGAGCAGCGTGCCTGTCCTACAGCACAGTGTGTTCACATTTACTGTTACTGAGAACCTTGAATGATATTCACACGTACGCAGAAACATTTAAACAAATATATTTTTACTGCGTGTTCTGACTCTCTATCTAAGGAATAGAAAATGAAGCTTCTTAAAAAAAAAGATGCTCTCCAGAGGGAATCTTCCAGAAATTGCTGACGTGTCCTCTCCCACTCTTGAAACTGAAAGCACAGACTCATTTGAAAGGTTCACCTTGACTTACCATACACTTATTCTTTTTGTTTACGTGGAGGTCTCTCAAGTTCTGTGAACAGTTTTCATTAGTAACTACTTTCTACCAAAGAACAAATCCCTTCCCTCCTGCTCATGCTGCCCATGTTTCTAGTTTAATACACTCTATGTGTCTCTGAACTGCTGAGACTCTCTCATGTAATCTTGAATAAAAATCCTCAGCCACCTCCTGGGGGGAACTTCAGGTGTTCACAGACTAGATAGGATATACAGAATAATCCCTCCAGCGTGTGAGCCTGGTCTTTTTGAAGTTGGACATGCCCAGAATTACTGCATTAATCATGATTAACAGCCCAGATTTCCTAAACTTGCTCCTCTTTAAAATACCCTGTCAGTTTGCATGAATGAGTAAGAGAGACCTTCTCCAGATTGGGGAAACAGATTAGAGAAAGAAATGGAACCAGGCCACCATGTGAACTCCTCACTACATGGACAGGTGCAGGAAAGACTGACCGGTGGCTTTGCTAAGCTAATTATTTATTCATTAAATATAAGAGGTAAGTAAATCAGAAAAGCCTTTGTGTAGTGTATTGTGTTTTAATGGAAATGAAAACTGACTGCTTTTATCACAATGAACATGTAAAGATTCAACTAGGGACAAATGTTGTAAATTAGCAATAGCTATAAACTCTCTGTGCAACACATCAGTTTCAATGCTTTGTATTGGAACTATTTTAAATTGCATCGTCCCTGTTAGATGAATAAATAAAGGGTCTTCAGTTGTTCTGTTTCATAGTAAATGTTCATGACTAAATACACAACCACCAGTTAAATGTTGCTAAGCTCTTATTGATGCAATCACAGAAATATGAGGATGAGATGAAGACAACCTGTGTGAAGATGGTCGTAGTACTTTATATGATCTAGAATAGTTTCATTTGAAATTATTTCATCCACAGTTTTAGGCTGATATTGTTTCTCTCCACTCCATCCCCACCCTTAAAAACTCCTCACAGCGAGACAGAGAACTTATATTTCATCAGACTTAGTCTAATCCAACGTTTCCTCTCTGCTGGGGTCTCGGTCTGTAATGTCAGGGTGTAGATGGACGACCCATCTGCCCATCTCCTCTCACTGAATACCAGGCTATCGTCTTACATGCACACACAGCTCGCTGTCAGTCTGTCTCCATCTTTCTGTCTGATGGAGTATGAAGGAGAAACAGACTCGCCTTTGTCGAGTTATATCTTGCTGGCTTGCGGGGGGCGCTGGCTTCCTGTGCCCAGACTCTGGAAAAACAAATGTTCACCACTCGGCAGTGATAACTCGTGACGCACTGGCGTTTGGCTTGTAGAAATGTTATTTATTACTTCGTTCAGTTTCTTGATTCTTCTTGTTTTAGGATGTAGTAACTTCAGAAAACAAGTGAACTGAGAAATCTGGAAAATCAGAAAGTCAATTTACCTGCAAGAGTCAAGGACATGACCAGAGGGTTCTCTGACTCCCTGAAAGTCAAGAATCTGTATAATTAGAAATTATCTTAATATTCACTCTTTCTTTCTTTAAATTTACTTTTTACTACATCAAATAATACCAGGGACAGTTTCCAAATACCAAATGCTGATGTTGATAATTTTACATAATTTTTATGGGAAAATCTTTGTAATTTTTACTGCAGATCAGTGGCAACATTAAAATTACAATCCTTAAGATTTCCATATTATAAAACTCAATTTTTGATTCTGATTATGTTTCTTTTTCTGCAATAGCTATTCAGTGTTTTTCCATTCAGTAATTACCTCTGTACAGTTTCCATTGTCCTGTGTAATTTTATGTCATTGCCATCAAACTTGAAGACAATCGCTAGTCTTGCAACAGTAAGGTTACAAACAACCCATAATGCAACATTCTCATCAGAATATCTGATGCTTCGAATAATGCGATATTGTCTTGTACTCAATATAACTCACTTAAGTCAAACATAATTTCACGTTCACAATTCTAACACTAAGATACTAAAGGAAAGAAGATTGAATGAGGAAAAAAGATTGATCAGGCGGGTGTCCAATTAACAATTAATGCTGCTCAAAGAGTTTTTGCTGTGGTATTAAACTGCACTAGCCATAACCATGGTAACCACAGGTGTCACCAAACCAACCAGGACTAACATCTGAACTATCAAAACCTTAAAGAATGACTTGAAGGCCTTTGGTTTTGTCAGTGATTTGCCGCCTTCTATTCTTTCTTTAATAACAATTAACCAGCTTTAAAGCAGATCTGTCGTTTCTCTTAAAGGAAATACAGATGACAAGAGTGATGACTGTCAACAGGCATGTGACCTCGCCACTGAGGTCGGCGAGGTCACGCTGGGTGTAAGGGGTGACGTGGGAGGAGACGAGGTCAACGGCTAATTAGAGTTCTAAAACACTGAGCGGGTCAGAGGGTCAGATGACATCACCAGGAGACATCAGCATATTGTAAAGAGCAGACTATTGAAGTGAGCTCCGCTAGGATCCCTCTGACCTTTGACCCGTGGCGAAACAGGTGATTAGCTAGTGTAGATCATGAATGTGTAGTTTCTGGTCTCCATCTTTACAGAACCTCATTGCCGTGGTGTTGTAATGTTACTGATATCAGTATTTTTAGGCTGAAAACTTTATTGTTCACTGACGTTTAGACAGACAGATACTTTATTGTCATTGTATATTAGGACACAGCCACACTAAATTTGGCAGCACTCCACTCCTCATAGAAATAGATAAGAAAATGGTCATAATAAAGAGACATTATAAATATATACAAATATACATATACATTTATATTTATATTTTTCATTAGATTTTTTTCTAAATGTAAAAATATGTATTTGATTTGTACATATGCAGTATCATTTCTTATTATAGATTGAAATACACCCCTGGTCAGTATCGGTAAAATGTTAAGTGATTACAAACCCAAGTGCCAAGAAGAATGAGCAAACATCAGGCCCTCAAATCTTGAACATGAAACTGCTTAATTAAAATTTTTTACCGGATTTACTCCAATCATCAAACTCCGGGGCTGAAAACTGAAGTCCACCTTGAAGGGCCAAAAACTGCAGTTCCTCAAATGGCCACTTGAGTCAGTCCCCACAGACTACCATGTTCAAATACCGGACTTTACATGTTTACAGCCTGGTACAACTGTACGGCGGGGTGATTTTTTATGTAAGTCACCAGTTTAGATTTTATTTAGGTTTAAGCTTTTTGCTCATTTCTAGATTAGCCAGGAGTCATCTGCCAAGATGGCAACAGCGGAGCAGCTCACCCTGAGCTCCAAAACCGCTGCTCTGAAAACCGAGGGTGTCGTCACGGAGACTAACGTCCAAATAATTCTGCTCCTGGTAAAAACCTCCCGAACGTCTGACAATGAAGGGATCCAGGCTGAATGCAATGATGGCAACGATGGTAATTCCCATGATCCCACATCACAAGGTCACCGAACTTCGTGACCCCATTTGCGGCAGAAAATGACATAGTGTGAGTTTAAAAGCCAGTTTTTTTTTTAATTTTTACTCTGTCCTTCCTGTCAGGTTCCCTCAACCCCCTCCCTCTTTCCTTTTCGTCTCCAGATGATGACCTCACGGCTGTAAGAGTCACACTATTAAACAGCCTCTCACCTCTTTTACAAGACCGGCCAGACCTCAGCCGGGTCCATATGTTCCCAATCAGACTAAAAGTAGAATTACACACCCCACACTACCTTTTAACTCCTCTCTCCTGTTCCAAATATGTCTCAATGTCCTCTGGTTATACAAGAAGACACAAAGATGTGTTCCTGAAATAACTGTTTTAAGAATACAATGGAAACTAAAATACACAACAAATTAATATGTGTATTTTCTCATACTATTTAATTTTATCAGCAGACAAGGTGAGGACTTTGAGGCTGATTGTGCTTCATGACAAGGTCCAGTCTGACTTTCTGAGGAAGTGAAGAGAGACAACTTTTGTTTTGAACTGTTTCTCTGTTTGTTTTACTTTCAAAATTAAAAGTGTTCCTCCCAGATCCTTGCATTGTTGCATTATTTTATATGAATGAATCTTTGGTCTTTGCCTTATCATCTTCTGCTTCAGGTAAAGACGGTGGAAATGGCACCTTACCCAAAACCCACCTGTCTTGCGGAGGAATTTCATCCTCATATCTGGCAAGTCTCTTCTGTGAGACTCTGTTTTGGTGGGTGTGCTGATGTCTCTCAGCTGTGAAGTGAAAATGTCACAAGACTGTCACACACTATCAAAGAAAATAAAAGGTCCACTGTAATCCGAGTTGCAGTGATAAAATGTCAATGTACTGCAGAGCGCTGTGCCTGGATGCAGCTGCTGAGCTCCTGACAGCTCTGTCAGCAGAGGTGGAG
>NW_019524852.1:97695-125010 GCF_002814215.2 Seriola lalandi dorsalis | reverse complement strand
CTGATGATTAGTGAGTTAGTATGAGGTAAGTAGGCACGGATGGAGGCGTCACCTTTTTTTTTTTTTTTTTTTTTTTTAGGAATGTTGATGGCAGACAGTGTGAATGTGTGTGTTGGTGTATGTATATGTGTGTGTGTGTGTGTGTGTGTTGACTATCCATGCGCATCAACACCTTTTCTCTCCGCTGTATTTTTATTCGATCCCTCTGGAAAAAAGTCACCCAATCAGAAAAGAGGCTCCGAGCCTCCTCTCTTCTGATTGGCTCATCAACCTGTTGTTACTACAGCTCCAAAGAGAAGCCTGAGAGAGGAGATGTAAAACTACATTGAGATGGTTTTTGGTCCTTAAAACCACAAATATACCTTCTTATGGGTCAACACCTCAAATAAAGCACAGGAGAAGTGTTAAATATGGGACCTTTAAACAAACTTTAGTCAGACTTTTACCTAAAGAACAGCACAGGCAATAGTCACTCTGCACAATGTGTACGACTGAACAAAGGAAGCTGCAGCAAACAGAGAGCGGAGGGCTAATCTGAGCAGACGAACAGCAGAGAGAGTCTCTCAGAGAGAATGAATTGGCACACTTCTTCTCTCCGCTTGGTTACTGTTGCTAAGGCTGGAAAACTTTATCCAGCCCTACCAGCGGCGGAGGGGACGCCTGTGTCCCTGTGAGTTTTCTTTCACATCTCCAGTGGATTTGGAGTGTGTGGCTGTGAAGATGAGAGGGTAAACCTGAGATCTGTGCTTCAGTCCTATCGCCCAGAACAACAGGGATTTCAGTTTTACCAGGACGAAATGCTTTTGTTCAGATTCCTTTTACAGAGTCACTACAATGGCCAAAAGACAAAACAAAAAAAGAAACATGTTTTGTCACTTACCTCTGGTGGTATCTATCAGCAGGTAGTTTGGAGATTTATTTGCCCTGGTTTTGAGATGTCTGTCTCAGAAATATCTGCCTGCATTGAAATACAGCTGACGTTAATGAGAGAATAAGTCCCAATAAAAACAGCTGACAGCGTATTCTCCGGATTATCAACAACCAAAACTCTCTGAATTGCGATATGGCAGCAGAAGTGAGGTGGAAAAACATGCTTGTCTTTTTATTTCACGTGAACAGACACAGAGTATAAAGGTATTTGGTTTAATGAATCATTTACATTCATCATATAGACATCACATTGAAAATCTCAGTACCAAACTAAAAAAAATCAGATATTGGTACAGAAACTGCTCCAGCATCCCTTTGAATTGTAGGAACAGTATAGTTGAAGCAGTCTTTCAGTCAGTCCTAGATTATGGTGACATAATCCACAGACATGCTGCTGCCTCCACTCTAAAACCCCTTGACTCAGTTTATCATACTGCCCTCAGATTCATTACCGCAGATCCCCATGACACTTCTGCATAACAACATTTACTTTATCTCCACTAACTGTCTAATGCTTCAAGCCCTGCAGGTTTATTCTGAACTCATTCTTTACTTCAGTTTCTGTGAACAAAACACATTTACTATCAACAACACACTTTCAAGATCGACACTCGCACAATTCAAGACAATGATCTCAAACCACTTCACCTCAGTGTGCAAGTGTTTTTCACTGAGTGTTCTCCTCTTTGATTTTCATTCTTTGCATCTTGACATCATTGCGAAACCCATTCAAATAATGGTTTGAATGAATAAATGAATGTTGCCGCACACACATTTGATTGTTGCAAGCTCAGAAGCTAACCTGATGAAAATTACATAATTAGCAACGAGCACAGTAGGTTAATATGCTACTGTTGTTATGGTCAAGGCTGCTGTGCTTTTTACATCCTGGTTGCCCTGAGGGCAAGACGCCAGAGGAAGGAGGAAAAGTGAGCGTACAGGAGGAAGAAAGGAGAGGAGTGGCGTGCGATAACCCTCATTCCTGAAGTATTTCTGTTTAGTTTAACTGTCTGCATCTGTGTAACCTCAATGAACTGGATTGTGTTAAAACTGGAAAAGGTCTGGAGCAGACCTGAGCTGAGACACGCAGTAGAGGGGATGAGGAACAGGTGGAACGACGGTGGAAAGTTAGCCGACCTCATCGTGGTTCCTGCATCCTTTTCTTGTTGACTGGCATTGCTCATACTGTACGTTTGACCTTTTAGTAGCAGGCACACTTATAAAGTTTAGTGGCAAATTAATACCCCAGACCTAAAAACACGTTGAAATAGTTCTAAAATCCAACTGTTGTTTATGCTTCAGGAATAGTTTGACATTTAGGGGAAATGTGCTTTTTCACTGAGAGTTAGTTGAGCCTTTATGCTAAGCTAAATCCCTATGGCTCCATAGTTAATGCACAGACGTGAGAGGTCAACAACAGAATCACCCTGTTGAAGTTACAAAGTCATTTACCACAACGGTGTGCTTGCATGTAAAAAGTGCTGTAGGGATGATGTATCTTTGTAAGCCAGCCCGCATGTTAGCATCCCCCCGCTTCCCTCGACAAAACGCCGAAGGGATTTTCCCACTGGCTTTTGGATTACTGCAGAAAATAAGCTGTGACGGTGTTTATGATGCTGAAACGTTCTGTAATCTTGAACACCACTTTTATGATATTTGAAGCGTAAATACAATCGTACAGAAGTACAAAGCTAATGTAAGGTTATAAACGAACTACACCACGGTCGACTTGTAGTTAGCTTTGCCTCCCTCTTCTCCTACAAAAGCCTTCCCTCTTACAAAGCTAGTAATAGTTTGCAAGTTTAGAAGTATAAACACAATGAGGCTGTGAAAATGGACGGGTGAATAGATTGTTTTTTTCTTTTTTGGCTTGATGACGTTTAATGTCCCCGACCTCTGCAGTCTCATTTCGCCACTTGTGAGCAACAAGCCTTTTTTTTTTTTAAGAGACACAAAAGTGTAAAGAAATCAGGACTGGGGGATTTACTGATGTATTTTATGCTGTAGAATAAAATGTGAAAATGTCTTGAGCTTGTCTTAACCACAGAAACCAAAAACCCATTCAAAGAGCCCATAGACTTCAGGACGAAGTGCTAAAATGCTAACTAATGTTTTAGGACTCATTCCTGTAACACTGTATTTGACTAGCTAATGCACCGGCTTGCCTGACGTTGTCGTACTATGTTACGGCAAAATTTGAGCCTGATTCAACTTTTTTGCCAGAGGCCTCAACACAGCTGTGCCTACACAAATACTTTGTCTAAAAGTTTATCCTGGACCTTAAAACTTCCCCTGGTCAGGCTGTTTGAGGAGATAGAGATGAGGGGGTGATTTGGTTAGGTAAGGGAGGATCAAAGTGGGTGATGGTTGATGGTAATTCAACTGACATTTTCCTATGTGCTTAATTGCCATTCATTCTATAATAGAGCACATTGTGCTCATAATGGCAGGAAATGTCAAATCAGCTTTTAAAGGGGTGGATCTCTGCAAATTGCTTTCCTTTTAGATGAAAATATACACCTCCGTTCACAGACGGGGCTCAGAGCAGTGTGATGGCACTGTTGACACGTGTGATCTTCTCCCTGATTCATCAGACCAGAGGTTGAGCTACTGTAGCTTTATTCATGGCATTTAACTTGAACCCTATCTGCTCAAAACACATAATTTAGCACACGCTCTTATTTAAAGGTGAGGGCTGCTGACACATCCAGTTAGATCGACTGAGTTTTATTATTTTTCCTGATGGATTTTCACTATATTTTGTGTTTTGCGCTCCCGCTGAGCTTTGTGTCACCTTTCAAGTATTTTTCTAAACTTTCCGACACAGATTAATATGAGCAATGATGCTGAAGACGGGAAAGGACAAAGAAATTATGATAATTAACGCTCGGAGAACTTGAGTTCAAGTACTGTGTAAGATGTAAGTAAAGAGAATGTTTCGAGTGACTCACGTCTGCGACGAAGGTTCAAGTTGCCATCGTTTAATGTGATAGTATAGTATCGTGGGGCATTGAGTTTCTATAGCACACAGCCTCAGTGTAAATGCTGTTCTGAGATCTTTAGATCCTGTGGTCAATGCCTCTATTCCATCCATCTTCACAAATATGAAGAATACATTATACTTAGGAGATAAAAAAAAAATAAAAAAAAACCTTGCCTGTGGATTCAATCTGTTCTACTTCTCAAAATCCCTCACAAACAGACGGGAAGTGTTCAGTCATTTTAAGATAACCTTGACAGTTGAGAAGCTACAAAAAGTGTAAAGCACAAAAGGCGTTGTAAGGAAGGTGAGAGGAGGAAGGGGGAGAAGAGCGAGAGGGTGAAGGAGGAGGAGGAGGAGGCGGAGGAGCTGGGGGAGAATAAATGGCATTCAACTCCGAGGTCCACCTTGGCCACCTGATTGTTCCAAAATGAGAGCAATGCCCGACCCAAGAACGAAAAGAAAAAGAGAGAGAAAAATCAATACAGTGCAATTAAACACAAAGCATGGCTCTGTGGAGCTGAGGGGAATTTGTTATTTATTAAAGGCACTCCTCCACCTCCACTTCGCCTCCAAACCCCATAACTCGCCTCAGTCTTTAATGCATGAGCTGCCCCCCTCTCTCTCTCTCTCCTGTCCTCTCTTCAGGTAATCTGACCTTTGTGGTTCGGACAGGACCGAAACGATTGTGAGAGAAGATCGGGGGAAGTCAAGAGTGTTCTCGCGTATTGATCCAAGCCTCCGTCAGCTCTTGCAGCAGAAGACGAACGGCTTTGGTCTTGGAGAGTCCGTCTGGAATATTTTCACACCACTGTGGTCGCACCAATTAAAGTTGCTTAAAGTGCAATTCTGATTTTATTTTCCCAGATGAGATTTACATTTAGAAACAGACACAAGCACCTACAATGTTTTTGTGTCTTCATCTTGAACAAAGGTTCAGTGGTTAGATCTAATCTTAGAGACAAATGTCTGGGTAATTCTTCAATCAAAATTTAATTGAAGGAGACGATCCCACAGTACAGTGGCTGTATGCTTGCAAGTACCTGGTAAATTTAATGTGGTCATGCGGTATTTTGAAAAGTAGACCATGAAATCAGACAGCTCCCTTTAGACCAACCTTTAGATTGGGACAGCCTTTAACCCCGTTATGATGCATTCAGTCTTTAAATACAGCGTTCGAAGAATACAGCCCCCCGATCAGAGACGTTACTTACATTTTCTAAACTCAAACTGTATGTTTGGCTTCGATGCAAGGGTACAAGGTCATGGCATGTTTTTTGGAGGATGTTGAAAGATATTGTATCTGAAAGACGTGATTGTGATGGAGCAGCCCCTTTCAATGTCACACCATTTAGTCTTCAGCCTTTTGGCAAAGGTAGTTCCTGAATACTGTGGGATCTTCCAGGTTGGAGAAGCAGTTCCTTTCACGCTGTTGGACTGGTGAGTCCTTTGTTACAAATTCATTTAATTATCCTTCAAACCCAAAATCTAAAAAAGTGTTTTAAAATCTACTCCAAATTTCAAGGTTTCCAAAAAGACAGAACATTTGAGGCAAAAATAACAGATAATGTGCATAAAATTTGATATAAATGTGATATTGTCATATAATGTGATTTTTTTCTCTCTCTAAAGTTAAAGCAGCATTAATCGATTTTTCGCCATCTGTGGCAGCACAATAAACTGTGAACACAACTTTTTTTATTTATGAACATTTTTCCCGTTAGGATAACAAACAGACATCATTTGTTATAGAAGATGCACATGTTTGACATTATTGATAGAGGGGGAAGGACAGTTTTTGTGAAGCCAGTATTTTGTAGTGGCCAATATAATCTTTGGGAGATAGTTGTCATCTTTACTTCATCGCCCATCAGGAATATGTCAAAGATAGATGGATGTGCATGTTGTATAACTGTAAACACAACATGGACATGTCCTCAGATTATAAAGTTGATGTGGTAAAATAGTTGCAGAGACGGAGCAACATTAGCATTGATTTGGAGTCGTGTCTGGTCACCTGAGGAATCAAAGTCCCATATTCACAAAATATCTGACTCTTTAGCTGCTAAATGCTCCACTATGTTCACTAGCTAGTTGCTAACTTTGTAGCCAGATAGTGTACAATGGTTTTATCAGAGCTATTCACTCAGAAAAGCTGCTGGTGGAAACAAGGTTGATGAGAGACTGAACCACAACAGTAAAGTTGCAGGTGGAAAAACCAAAGAAACACCTGTCACATTACACAAGGTTAAAGTTACTTAAGGGGAAAAAAGAGGTGGTCCAAGGGGGTTAAACAAAAAATTGCACAGCTTAACCTCTACTTTCCTCTCACAAGCTCCCAGATTGTGCCGCTCGCCGCCACACTGACCCACTCACGCGGTGATAATCAATGCAGAGCAAACCGCTTTTCCTAGAGCATCAAGCCGACACTGTGGTTCAGTAAGTCTTAAACTGAGGCCTCACTTGTGCAGAAAACAGGCAGCCGCGCTGGCACAGAGCGTGATTCACCTCCTCAGTGGCCGTTTAGGGGAAAGAGCCTGGAGGATGTGGACACGCCTCCCTGGACAACCAAGAAGAAATACATCTCGTGTTTAAGATCAGACGTGGAAACTTTACATGGAACTTATCCAAGGTTTGAAATACTTTTATATAATAGGGTCATCTAACCTTTTTCATTTTAATGTTTAATTATATATATATATAGAAAAAAAAAGTAATTGCCTCAGAGATTCAAGCACAAGGACAAAAGTGTTGTGGAGTGGGTTTTTTAGTGAATGACAGTGAGTCCCCCCCCCACCACCACAATTTATTCTTTTCTCTGATGATTGTGTGTGATTGATGACCTGTCTCTTATACACATCTTTCTTTCCGTTTCTTTTCTTTTCTTCCTCCTTCCCTCTTTCTCCTGTTCTCTTGCTCTCTCTCCCTCCATCCGCCTCTGTTGGTGAATTTGATCCAGGCCCAGGATGGCGAAGCAGGGTGAGTAAATGAAATATTGATCCGCTGCTCCGTGGCCTTGCCTTCACCTTGTCCTGCGCGCTGAGTTACCGACTCTTCCGTTCTGCTTGTAATAGGAATTATTACAGGAGGCCGGGGCGAGTAATTACTTGGCATGGTGGAGAGGGCGCGGAGGAGGGGCCGTCGTATATTTCCTCTAAAGAAGTTATTTACCGCACTTGCTACCTTCAACCAAGCGCTGCCCCCTCCCTCCCCCCTGACCGCCCCTCCTGACACAGCCATGTCTTTCTCAACCTTAATTCAATTCTGTTAACCATCATTAATCATACGAGGCGTCAAGGGAAGTTTATCAAACAATGGCTCAACCGAGTGGCCGTGAGGCTAAGTAAGAAAACACAAGGACTGTATCTGCAGAAAGAAATGTCAGGTATTTTTGACTCTGTGTGTGTGTGTGTGTCTTTCCATTCCTAAACAGTATCTTGGTTGCTGAGTTTACCACAAACACTGAACCATGTTTTGGAGTATGTGGTGAATGCACACAAGTGCACTTAAAAATACGTGCATGCTAAAATCTCTTGATTTTTGAGTGCGGCACACATGGAGGAGGTACTTACACCTGGAAAATAAAGTGAGTAAACAGTTCATGGTGGCCTGAATGTTAGCTCAGGAATAAACTATCTCTATTTCTACTCGTCTCTCAGGGTTTAAAACTTTAATCAGTAGAAAAAACAGCTGATTGTTTGCTCCACCATGTGGAACTTGCTTAACGATACGATCTAAATGGAGCATAGCATGAATCCATTCATGCTCATGTTTGGCTACCAGCTGATTAGCTAACATCCAATATTTTCATGCAGCTGTACAGCACAGTCATTATAATCTGATGCTTGTCATTATCACACTATGCTGTTGAAGCTTTTGGTATTGATGGCTTCACTAAGATCTTATGTTATTGTATGTGTTAGGGGGATTAGCTCTCCCTGCAGACTCCTTGTTGCTGCAGAGTTTTTTTTGTTGTTGTGATAAATGGTGAATTTATTTACATAAACATCTTTCTTCAGCAAAAACAACCTTCTGATAAACCCACTGTGCCGACTCTCCTGGCACCAGACATCTGACAAAGTTAGCGACCAGCGGGGCAAACATGAGTCAAAAGCAAGTATTACCTGCAGTAGCACAACTCCAAACGGATGCTAATGTCTTCTGGATGTGCAAATGGGCAATCAAAAAATGTGCATTTGTACATTTGCAATAACAGTAACATAACAACAGTGGTTATCTGCACCCAAGTGGCTAGGCTAGGCTAGTTAGTCTACCACTAGCTCATCAACCGAGCTAGCTGTTAGCAGGTTTCTAGACCCTCAGCTAGCTGTCAGTCATACTGCCGTCATGCTCAATTGCCGTTGACAACTGAAAATTCAAGATTGCGTGTTTTATATGTATAAGCAATACATTTTTTTTTTTACTTTTTTTGTTAGCATTGGTGAAATTTAAGAAAAGTGAATCAATTCTAGTTTAGGTTTCAGGTTTTGTTCTTTAAGTTTAACATTAAATTCTAGGTTTAGAAAAGTCTTAAAAATGGTCATGTGCCCTTGGAGTAATCCTTTCCAAGTAACGAAACACTTGTGACATTTCCACTAATTTCATAAAATTTTAGATCGCCACTTTTGTTCCTGTGAGAGTTGGGAGTCGGTGGGCAGAACACCTGCAGCTGTGACCTGCTGTTGTGTCAAAGTTTGATGTATTCCTGCGTCGCTCCACGAGGAAGCCGCCGTTTGTTTGGGTGATAGATCCCTGGCGGTTGTGTCCTTGCCTTGGCGGTGGTCCGTCTAGTGCTGCCAAGCTGGGTGATATCCCACTGTATCAGAGTCCCGCTGAAGGTCACCACTGATGGGACGAAGGAAGTAGCAGCGATCCATCCTCGGACGGGACACGGGCCTAACAAGGCTGCAGGACCGGGGAGGGAGAGGGAAGTAGAACAATAAGTAACCCAAAGCTTTCTTTTGTGGAAGATGGTTGTTGAGTTTTCTACTGGCATCTTCCATCGGTTTAATCAAAAACAGCCTTGAGAACTTTTTTCCAACATGTCAGGAATTCCTTTTAGGCACAAGAATTCCTTTTGATAATGTATTTTAAAAAATATTATTCTTCATCCTTTAGTGACTTTAGGCACACAGAAATGGATTTTTGTTTGTTACAGTTAACCTTAATTTGACAGAGGAATGTACTGCAGAAAATAACAAAACTGAAAACCATTTGTAACCTTTCCTAGCAGCTTTCAAACCAATCACACTGTCTTACCAAAGGTCCCATGTCATTGAAGTGATTTTTACATTTTCTGTCTCCAAATTAAATAAATATTCCGTAAGATGCTTTATAAATAAATATTTTTCAGATCGAAGAGAATTCAGGTATTTAAGTGACCAATAATTGGTGGTAAATTGTTTTAATATGGAAGTAAAAATAGAGATGCAACACAAATTTGAAGTATGTTGAATTTATTAAATTCATGATTGTAACTATTTCAACCATGCCAAACATTCGCACAGAGGCAATCTTGGCACGATTTCAATACAAAATAGCAAGACAAGGACAAGAAAGAAATTCAGATTAAATGATGAAGAGCTAAACTGTAAAGTTCTCGTGGGGAATCACAGTTGTGCAGCTTGCAAAGCTCACTGTGAGTATGTGTCAAGTCAAAAGAGTAATGAAGACGGAGGACCAGGTCAGTTTAAACATGGCCATCCGCTGAGGCCATGAGGTTCATGCAGGGAGGGGCTGATTAGAGGAAACGAGGGACAGGTGTGCGGCAGGTGCTGATCAGGTGAGGCTCAGCAGCAGGTGAATCGAAGGCTCGGTTACAACAATGAATGTTTGCACTTCAGCTCTGCACTGAGGTACAGTATGTGGTGTGCTGTATTCATGGGATACTTTATGGCTGTATTTACATTTTTTTTTTTTTATTGCTTTGGGGGGGGGCAACAGAACAAACTGAAAACATATTGTTATTGACACATTATCATCTCATAACGGTAAAATGGCAAACTTGCTAATAGCTGACTTTTCAAACATCAAGCAGACAGAACATTATCATTAATTTGAAGTGTTTTGTAGCTACATGATGAATAAGTCCAACGTTAACCAAAATGGACAGTCATGGAAATGTGTGTGTTTTTTTGAGTAAATGTTTGTTTAAAATGTTTTATTTATTATAATTATAATTAAATCACAGTGACATTTAGTGATTAAAAAGTTAAGCTTAAGCTTAAGCAAAGTTTCAACTCATCTGTAATTATCCTGCCGCTGTACATCAACATCTTGACCACATTTAAACGATAGTTACATTAGTCAGTGTCGTGTGTTACAATGAAAATATCATTGTGATTTTAATACTGAAAGTTTTACTTTTTAATATAATGTTTATCTTTGATTGTAGTATTTACACTGTAGACCAGAACCCCACCCAGACCTGCAGTGTGCACATGAACATAACCAAAGTGTTTCAATGCCCCTGATTCATGGATGATGGGTTAGAGAACTGAGGGCCTGAGAGGTCAGAGGGCCCCTGGGTCCGAGCCTCGCTATCAACTGCTCTAGTAATATTTGTTGTTCGAAAGTCGCAGAGGTCAAAATGACACTTAAGAGACTCAAAACCACTAAGTTGTTTTGCGTCTCTTCCACTCAAAGGCTCCTGGATACGAGGGGAGACAGGACCATTTTTTCATAAGATTCTTTTGAGGGCCGGCCAAACTGGCGACCTGTTTGAAGTAGCTTAAAGTGCTGAGTTAACACGTCCTGTCTGAGTGCATTATTAGCCTGAACCTGTTTGGACTTCCCTAGAATAAAGTGCTGGCTGTTTGAATTTATCTCCTCAAACAAAAAAACATACAGGCTGAATATACAGCTTTAATAATTAATAATCAAATGACAGTTTTGAAAACTAAAACAGTTTCGTCATATGTCTGGGAGTCAAAGTCTTGAACAAAAGCCTCCATCCAGGTCGCTGATGCCTCAGGATCCCGATGGAGCCTCTCCAGCCCAGCCCTCTCTAACAAGATCAGACCCAGCCCTCGCAGATTCTATTACCCCACCACTCTATTACATTACATCTCCATTTACGAACCTTAAGCAGCTCCGAGCACGGCTGGGGCTTCGACCTTGTCAAAGAGGAGAAACTCTGACCAGAGAGTGAAAGAGAGAGAGAGGAGAGAAGAGATGGAATAAAATAAATAAATAAAAAAAACCTCAGAGAGACAGGCTGAACTGTAGGAAGTGTGTTTGAGAAGATTGAGCGAGCTGGAGGACGGGGGGGGGGAGGGAAAATAGAAAATCGATAAGCCGCGGGAGCAGGAGGATGAAGATTGAAAGATGGTGTGGATGGGATTTAGGGGCCGGGGAGGAGGTGGCATTTGAGAGAGATTGCGGAGTAGCTTTGGGCGCTGACGGCGAGGGCCATCCCTGAAAACGTATCGACGGAGGCGATGTCAGATGATGGGACAGGACGGCAGCTCCCAGAGGAGACCAGCTCGTCTCCTGGGACATTTGAAGGGGTCATGGTTTGTCTGACTTCACCCAGAGACACACACACCACCGTCATCTTCTGTTATTGAGACCTGTCCGTTTCCTCTCTCCTCTCATCTGGAAACACGTCCCCAGGAACTGGCGTTTTTTTGATACGCCATCCGCCTCACTGTCCACAAGAAAGAGGAGGACAATCACTTTGTCACTGATTTATTTTTTCAAGGTGATAGTCTGCTACAATGAAAACAAGTTGATCTGTCAGTCCTCACTCGGAATCCAGTGTCCTTGGCTATTGTCGTGAAGTCACTTCAGGAACAGACCAGGGAGGGGGGAAAAAAAGAAGCCATGATTGATTCATTTTATTTACCCGCTCGTTCCTATTCAGGGTTACAAGGATATTGAAGAGATCCCATCATGCAACAGAAAGCACTGGAAGGCAAGAAAACAATCTTTGTTTTACTGCAGGTCAGAGAGTCACAGCACTAAATACGGATAGAAAACACTCAGACACCATCAGCGAAGCGCCGTCCTCCACTAACTAATGCTGCACTCCTCCATCTGTCAAAGCCTCTGTTTGATGTTACGAGAAAAAAGCAGCTGGATTGGAAGATTTTAGGATTTTTTTCATTAACGTGTGAACACTACCACAAGCTAAAGACCCACCTTTTCAACCATCGCTGCAGCTCTTACTCATGTCTCGTTTTAAAAGTGTTTGCCAAGTGAATGTAATATAATATCCGACCTTTTTTGTTACTTCCCGAAATGGAGTAAGCAACAACCCAACTTCCTGCAGCCGCTGGCCTGTACGTGGACATGAGGAAGTCTGGAGGGTTTAAACTTCTCTCTCAAGCACTTATCGTGCGTTCAGCAGAATCAAACTGTGCATCATCATTCCCATTTGTTCTGTATGATGCATCATTGATGATTTTTTGCTTTCACCTTCAAATGTGCTGTTTTCCCAACAGCTACAAATCCGTTATGTTTAAATTACAGTGGGTACGAACTAGTCTCAACCTTATATCTGATGAAAACTCTCTCAAGGTTTGATCCGCTCCTTGTTATCATACACGAAGACATTTGTGGCTGAGACATTTGTGGCTGAAACATTGCAAATTCCAAAACCAGCGTCAACCATGAATGAACCTGGATGAACCCCCCCCCACCTCACCTTCTAGCAGCACCTGTGCACCTGTGCAGGGTGACTGAACCGTCTCTTCGGCGTTGGTCGGCGTACAGACTGCAGTTCGGTTTGCATTGCTTTCATTTAGTTTGATAACATATAAACTAACACAGATGAAAGGTGCTGACCTGACCATCAGGAGCAACTGTCACATGAAAAGCAAGCATGGTCCTCCACGCAGGAGGAGTGTTGAGGTGGGAAATTACACCTGAACTGTTTTATCCCCTGAGCCAACCACTCAAACAGCCACAATGGTTTGACTTTATTGGCAGATAATCTGCTTCCACTTCATCCATTTTGAGGCAAAATAAGTCACATGGACGCCTTTGAATACAAAATACCGGGGAGACTTATAAATTATTCTCCATTTGTCAGAATGAGCGATCGTAAATCGGAGGCATCTACTGGTTGATGGTGATGCATTTCCCCTCCCTAGGTCCACAGTGATTATAACTCTCATTTGGTTCTTATATTACATCACTGGAAAGCTTGCCAGTGCACAGGGCGTGCATTACTTACAAACTAATGTACCCACCCAGCCCAGATACGCTATCACCGTGCCCTAATGTTGCCTGCTGGTTTATAATATGGCCATTATTTGCCTGCATACTGATGTTCTCTCATCATGTTTGGTAACTGAGGAATGAAAAACAAACACTCACACATGAAGACACACTAGCTCTGTTTCCTCTCTCTTCCTGTCTGTCTGTCTGTCTCTCTGCCTGCCTGTCTCTCCCCTCTCCTCATCCCTCTCAGCCTCAACATTTCCGAAGAAGACCTAATGAATATTTCCCTTTGAGTGGGAGAGTGTAAAACAAACAACAGCCTGGATCTCCTTTCCCTTCGTGTGGCTCCTTGGAGGGAAAATGTGAGATGCATGAAAAAGGCTGTGAGACAGAAGAGCACATACAGTATTTTGGCATCTGCACTGCTTCTTCTCCTCTCACCAAATCCTCTCCAGTCCTCTGATCATCTCCAACAACATGGCAAACACTGATGGCACCGAGCAGGGGCTGAAGCTGATGAGAGAGGGAGAGAGAGAGAGAGAGAGACGCCAACGTAAGAACCTCTCTGCCACTCAGACAGAGCTGCTGATAAGTCTGCAGATAACTAAAATATAACATGGATGCCTAAACGAGGAAAAGTGAGAATATTACTACGTCACAGAATCGGACTGAGACGGAGACACAGTCGGAAACTGAGGCTGGTTGAGGATAAAAAGATGGAGTGGAAAGAGTGGGTTGGCTGCTTGTCACTTCTGTTTTGCCAGTTATACACCGCATTTCCATGTCTCCTTAATGGATCCTGGATTGATGAGGATGATACCGTGAATGCAGCCATCATGATATAAAAGGTGCTGTTATAGCAGATGAGTTCATGTTGATGCGCAGGATTGATTTTGACAGAGGACAAAGTGAACAAAGAGGGGAAGAGCTGTGTTTCATAGAGCTCGTTTTTCAAAGGCTTCTCCCACTGTCTCTCCCTCCTTCACTCAGTCGGCCAGCGTTTCTTCAGAAGAGGCTTGTTTTTCTGTGGCAAGAAACTTGGTCGTTTAATTGCCGACTGTCCTGTCTTGAGCAAAAAAAGAAATAAAATCCAGTGAGTCTGTAGCCTTTGTTGACTGAGAGGTCGCTTTAGTGCAACCTGCTTATGGGATGGGGCGTCGTGTCCAGAGCTGCATTGTGTGCTGTGTATTGCAAGTAACCTGGAACCTCCTCCCTCCATCACTCCCCTGATCTCTGGCACCTGCCGGCTGGCCTTTTAAACCTGTGCTAAGCTCCACCCATTCCCTGTCTCTCACACATTGCAGCCAGGATCTGCAGCATTGCTCCCAGCCACCACTTTCTGTTTTTCTTTGTCGTCTTTTCTCCATTTTATTAGTCATAAACTTTGCTTTGCGAATCATAGACTCCTCTATGTTGCATCCCTTGAGTCGGGATCGTAACAATATATTCAAGACACTTTTACAGGCTCCAAATCAGCTGTTTAAACACAATTTAAAAGTGCGACAGTGGTAACATTAGCTTACAGCTGATAAAAATCTGCCAGTCGTCATTTCATGCAACAAAATCCACAGCTGTGGTCCAGAAGTGAGAGTCCTGCTTTCGTTTACTACTGTGTGAAACCGAAGAACCTGTTGTTTTGAAAAACAACAGCAAATTTCGAGTAATAAATCTGTCCGGAGAGGAAAGCTTGACAGGTTTAACAACAGTAACTGTCTCAGCAAACGGTCGATTGACCAACAATCATCTTCAGCGTTGTTATTGTGGGAAAGGCATATCTCCTCCTCATATCCTCCTCGCTGCGAGCCTTGTACGCCTTGTAGCAACAAAATGATGTCGGAAAACTCATAAGTGTGTTTGGGTCAGAGACTAAAAGATAAACTCACAGCTTGTAATGGCCTCTTCTCCGCTGGGAGTGCACATTATGTTGGCATGCACGTGCAGGAAGAGTGAGGATGTTTTAGAAAGAGAACGTATCAGGAAGAAGCATTTACATGATGGTTTTTCACGCGGCGAGTTGAAATGATAAAAGATCCGACTCACTCATTTCTAATGCTTCTTTTTTCACTATGTGCAGCTGAATAATAAAGATCCATGTAAACTCGAAGCTCGTGCTTCTTCTAACCCCATCGCTGGTTCTCCAGGGTGGCCGCTCAGTGCAGCAGGCCTATACCCGTGGCCCCGCCTGGTGTATTGACTCTGATCAAAGGGGCTCCAGCGGGGGTGATTACCCAGAGAGGGAGAACTATAGCCTGGGTTTGCGCCGGGCACAGATGGCACACAGTGAGGCTGGAGGCCCAGGGCAGGAGATGGTGAGGAAAATCAGAGGGATGCGGGCATGGTGCTGGGGCTGTCTGGGGATAAGAGCCCCCCGGCCACTGACAGTCCATCCAAATGGATGCAATCTCACGTCCCCTCAAGGGAATGGCTTGCAAATGTACCCATTCCCTTCTTCCTACGAGCGTGCCTCCATCTCCTCCATCTGATGTATGAATGAAACCGAACAGGAGAAGGGGTAGAGATGAGGAAGGGGGGGGGGGGAGAGAAGGATGGTGTGGTGGTGGAGAGGCAGGCAATCTCTATGTGTCCTTTGAAGCTTGTCTTATGGCTTTTCTCTGTCAGGTCTCTCTCCAGGGACACTCGGGGAATCTGGCTCTGGAAGGCATCCGCACTCTCAGAATCTGAGGCTGAGTTCAAGCATCCAGCCTGGAAAGTCTGTGCATGTAGTAAACAGCTCAGAACACAACCTGTGACATTCACACACCCATTAGTACAGAGGCAGTGACATGTAAACAAGGCGCAGTGACATGAATATACACAATGCGGTATACAGTATCCTGCTAAAGTGAAAATATTGCTGCAGCTTTTTCCACGGCGGGTACGAGGATAGTAATCAGGAGCTTGTCACACACTGATTTTGTGCCTTGAGATAACTGTGATTTGCTGCTATAGAAATAAAACCGACTCGACTTGAAACATTTATGGTTCCATCCTCTTATCTGAGGATTTGCTGCTTTTCTCTGTTTTATATCACTTATGAATTATTTAGATTTTCACTGTTTTCTGACTTTTTTACCAAACAGTGAGACTATTAATCAAGAAGACATTAATTGAGAATGAAAATAATTACTAGTTGCAGGTATAGTTTGTCTGTTGTGGTTTGAAGTTTTCACAAAGTTCACGTTGGCTCCCCTAAAGTAGATGCAGTTACAGAGTAAAGAGTCTCTTTGTAATGTATCTTGTGTAACGTATGATCACAGTCAACAAGAATGTCGACCAAAAGGGACCTGGGGTTTAAAACCTACATTTCCCTCTAAGCAGACTTGTCTGTGTTGGTGCCTGAGCGCCAGTCTTTTCTGCAGAGGTCTCCAGGCAAAAGCCTATCTTTAGCCTGCTGCGTGATTGTGGCAGAGCTCTGTAGGCCTTGTTTAGTCCCCTAGTGCAGAACTAATGTGCTTCAGATCAATAGTAGCTCAGAGGCAGAGGCTGAGATGAAGTCCACACAACAACAGCAGCAGAAACATGGCCGCTGCGCTCCCACCATGCCATCCCTTCTCACTCTCACCGACAGAGAGACACGTAGAGGGGTTAGTTTCACACTTCCCCTGTTTAATCTGAGTTTTAAAAAGCTTAAAATAAATGAAGTGCACCTCAGCTGCGGAGAGAATCACACTGGGAATAGGTGAACTTTTTATTTGCTCTGATGGGTTTTCACCGTGACATATTTTCTCTCAAACGTCTGGCGCTGATTGTCTTTCCTTCTTTCAATTTCTGCGAGGCAATGCATGTATGGTATTCTTCAAGCTTGGTCGGGACTAAATAGCCTTATCTGAGTCTGCCTCGTGAATTGTGTACGGCGTGTCAGAGACGATTGTTTTCGCAGGACATCACAGGCAGATAGACAGATACTGCCGTACGCCGACTCCTTGTCAATTCTCAAAGCGGCGGCGTGTGCGTTCACTCTGTGTTATCAGGCAGGAGATTGATTTCTGTGTCCATCTTGTTTGCCCTTCCCTTTGTGTTTCAAAGCTCAATTTAGAGAGGCCTATGATGTATTGACGTGCGCACCGTGAATTACCCTGCTAAAAGATGCAAGCGCACAAAACATCTTGCAGAAACAGATAGGTTCTGTCCTTCCATTTGTGACGGCGGGTTGTTGCCGTTCAGGGCACGTCCTCAGTGTGTGATGTCTCGCAGAGATGAGCCTAATGTTTGGCAGCCGAACGTCTGACTGCAGCAGCACTAACTAGATCAAGCTGCACTAAAATAGGATGTCAATGGTGAATAATATGAAGAAACTATTTGCCTTGTGGCGAAGCGGGTTTTTTTCTGGCTCTATTCGCCTTGCAAACGCATTCATCACAGAGCAACACAATAAGCGACCAAACACCATCACTCTACAGCAGATGCCCCTGTTCTCTCTCTCTCTCTCTTTGTCTCTCTTTATCCACTCTCCCTCCATAAACCCGGGCCTTTACTTCATTACCTCGACAGGCCGTTTGTAGGCCTGAATGCTGCACATCTAATTAAGAAACTTGCTTAATTAAAAAAGAGGCAATAAGGCTTTAATGGTGACGGAAAATAATGACTATGTCGGTGAAGGACCCAATAATGACCAAATGAAATACTTATGCAGTGGAGGGATAGGTGTAAACATAGCTGGTCCTCCGCACACGTCACTGTCATCTGCTTCAGCCGTACACGGACCTGCGAAAACCTCAGCCAGCCGCCATTGTTGTTTGGTCAGGAGGACAAATGAGATAGTTAGCGGCTGTAATAGATGTGGCTGTAAAAAAAACTACCATGGCCGTATTAGCTCTGCTCCCTCGCCCATCAAGAAGCGAGCAGAATATTAGCCGGCGAAGGCCTTGAGGAGCGGAGAGGCACGTCTGCAGCATACAGAGGAGCATCCAGCTAAATGCCAGCAGGCCAGAGTCATTTATCTCCCCATAATGTTTCACGACTATTATTATGCTCATTCATGCTCTGTGATGCACAGAGAGGAGGGTTCAGCCGTGTCACGTGGCTCTAATATTGTGAAGTGTGAAGAGTTTTTTTTTATGCTAATTGTCAAACATTTGACCCTGGTCATCCCTAAAACTGGAAGACATTTAAAATCCAACGTGAAGGACTCAAACCTTTTAATAACTGAGGTTTGGAGATTACAGTCACCTGCATTCAGACTAAAGTCTCCAACTGTCTGAAACTACATGATCACATGAAGACAGGTACAGCTGTAAAAATCAAAATGTTTGACTAAACCACAACTGCGACTGTCCAGACTCGGCTGCAACTGGTCATTACACACTTTGATAAGAAATTAATAAACAACTTATAAAAGCTCTAATTCTGGTACAAACTTATCCTAAAGAAAAATAATAAATGGAAGAGTCTGCAACCTGATGCCGACCACTGCAGGCGGGGAGACCTCAGGGTGGAGGGTAGAGGCTCCCTGTAATTTCTTCAGGCTGTGCCCGGTCACCAGACGCCGGCTCGCCTGGCTCAGCCTTAAGAGACATTGCGAGGAGCTACGACAGCTGGAGGGAGCTGAGAGCGGCTGCTCCTTCGCACCGAAAGGAGCCAGCTGAGGTGGTTTAGGCGTCTGATCAGGATGCCTCCCTGGGTGCCTTCCACTGGAGGTCTTCAGGGCACATCCAGGTGGTAGTAGATTATATATCTCATCTGGCCTGGGAACGCCTCAGGATGCCTCAGGGGGAGCTGGAAAACACTGCTGTGGAGAGAGAGAGTCTGGACTGCCTCACTTAACCTGCTGCCATGGTGACCCAACTGGATAAGCATCAGAAAATGGATGGAAATTCATCATAGTTTAAACTTTTACCCCACAGACTACAGATTATTTATTCATTGCTTCAGTTTTGTTTTACATATTAAGTTGTAACTTGTATACCTGTGCAAACATATTTCTGTGGTCAACTTCTTCCAGCCTCAATGTTTTCTGTATTTTGTTGAATGTACAGTCATTTTATTATGCACTCTCCCCTTTTTTTTGATTTATAATTGTGTAACAGAAATAAAATGCTTGACACTTTTCTGGGCTGTGTCAATGTTTTGCTCAGTTTGTGCTCTGAAAAACAAGATGTTAAATGTGGCTTTATTATATTTAAATCTGACTTTTGGAAAATGTTTTATTCACTGATGAGCGTACAAAAGGCAGAAATCGCCCCACACTGTTAAAAGGAGTCGTGGCTAAATAGTAAAACTGAGACAGGACGTGACCCTGCAACACAAATGTGAAGGATCAGTGAAACACGGTGCGGATGTGGTGCAGATTTAACCAAAATAACTATAGATTCTGCAAAAGAAAAGGAGCTTCTCTGTCCACTACTGTTAGGAGGTGGTTCACCAATATAAAAGATTAATTTGTGTTGATTTTCTAGTTTCCTTTTAACCACAGCAGCGGAAGGAAACAAGCACAACAAGATGATGTACAGTGATTAAAAGAGCTCCAGTCACATCTCAAACAGTCGTTGACGTTTAACTCGCAGGATTTATTCTCTTTCCACTGCACTCTGTAAAATTTTTGCTTTTATCTAAATTGAAAATGCAGAGAAAAACAGGTGGATGAAAACTCACCTGGACAGAAGATAAAAGCAAATATTACTTGGTCCAAAAATTAAGAGGAGGTCGTCAACACTCAATTAAATCTCAAAGCAAGCGGGCAAAAATCTAAAAGGGAGTCAGGGTAAGAGGAGAAGAAGAGTGGAGCACCCCAGCTGAGATGGGACAATAGACAATTAGACGAACAAAGCAAAGGCTTGGGGCAGATGTATACACGGGGTGGCTGATTAGGCAACTGGGAGCAGGTGTGCAGGTGGTTGCTGACACGTTACAGTAGGAAAAGCACAGGTGTAAATAATACAGTTAATACTGGTTGAATTCCATTTAGCTGCTTCAGTTTCAGGTTCCTCGTACATTGTGCCTGCTCGTCCACTGTCACACTGCCGTGGCCTACTGGGACACTTGAATAGACCAGAGCCATTGTTAATAATGTTATTAGAAACACCTGAACTTTTCCTACTGTGACGAGTCAAAATATCTGCTGTGAAAAAGGAGAGACTGATGGCAACAGGTGATTTCTGTCCTCACACACGGATACAGAGGAGGTGATTGAAATGTTATTATTTCAAAGCATTGACACATTGTGAAAGGAACTCTACATCAAAATTAGTGAGTTCTATTTTGGTGCAATTTTGTGTGTATGTGTATATAAATTAAGCTTAATTTTTGAATGTGACTTTTTATTTAATTGTAGCATTTATAGCTCGACTTAAAGTGGTAGTTTGGGTTAATTGACGTGGATTTGGGTCAGTGCACTTTCTGTTTAGAGAAGCAGTCGGGAGCACCGGAACAGAAGCTCAAAATGTGCAAATGCAAAAATGTTTTTTAGCTGCAGAATGCCCACAGAAAAAAAATGCTAATATTAGCTTAAGTGAATATTTTACCACAGTTTTTAAAATCAACGAACGAGGGTATTCCAATGCAAAAAGCGCAACCACGACGCACACTGTTTTACGGTAATTCAACAGTTCTGCAACCTCACGTCGAATAACCTGAACCATCACTTTAAACTGAGACTGCAAAACTTTTGATAAAACCCACCCGAGGTCAATTCAATAGCGTTTTTTCTGTTAAAGTTGGAAAACTTCTAGATGAATGTTGCTGTGTAACTTACTTTAGGTCTGTTAGCTCTTTTATTTGAATACTATGTCTTCTATACTCAATGAATGTTTTCCAGTATCCAGTAATTGTCTGCTGTAGCTACACAGATGCTGTTCTGCCTTGAGATAACTTATGTTGTGAATTGGCCCTATACAAATAAAAATTGACTTGACGGCAAAAGCTACAGAATGTCATTCAAGTGACACTTACCTTCATTAATCCACTTATACACAGGAAGGAGAGAAATGCACAAATGCAAAGTTCATCACCAAGCGCTTGTCTTTTTGGGCGCATTGTCCCTTTAAGGAGAGCCATCATAACTTAGAAGAATGCTGTGACTTTTCCTGTGTGCAGCGTGCGATATAAATACCAGCAGCGTGGCTTGTGAATGCATGTAAATACCTTCATGAATGCTAATAGCGCATTTACAATACAAAGCAGAGTGCTCAAGAAGGTGAAGGAGCTCGGGCGTCATGCTACATAACAGATGGTTACATCGGGTTGTAAATTTCCCCACACAAGGCCAGCAACTCTGCCATGATGTGACCCAGCCGGCGAGGAGAATGAGGAGCGGGAAGATGGAGAGGGATGAAGTCAAGGATGAGTGTGCTCCTCGCTCGGTTTAGGCTGAGCTGTGATTGGAAGGCTTGAGTTCAACAGCTTTGTTTGTTGCTGAGGTGAAGCGGTAATCAATGCCTGTCTATCAGTCTGAGGGAGAGTATTTTTCCGAGGCCCAATGGGGGGAGAAAGTGTTCAGGGTTAGTGTGCAGTGTGACACGGCAGCAGAGGTCACAAGCTTTCACGCTCGAGAACCAGGCCACAGTAGTTTCCCTTTTAACCCGGACCTTGAAGTTGGCGATGAAAGTGAGTTTCTCACATCATTATTACACCGACAAAAGGGGAAAAAAAACCCCAAAGAATTCACCTTGTTATTCGCTGTGAAAAGAACACACTCTTCAGTCACACAACGTGCAGTTTCTTATTTCATCCAGAGCCGCCTCTGCAGCACAGCTACTTTATTGTGTTCCACTGTTTCTGCGTTGATTCAATGAACTAAAATGAGATGAGACACATTCATTCCCACAGGACAGGACAAAAGCTCTCCAGAGTGGATTCACTGACTGAAGCCTGAGCAGAAAAAGAAATGAAAATACTCATGCATCAAGGTTGCTTTTCCCTGCTCAAGTAAAGTGGCGTGTCACTCATTAAACAGATCAGATTTTGATTCTCTCTGGAGTTATAGTAGCGTTTATTGATAATCTGAAGTAGAGTTTCACTTGAGCCCTCTCCAGACGCACTTCTCATTTGAAAGGTTTGCTGACAATTCTACTTGTTTGTTTCATATTTGAACAAATACCCCAGTCGATTTTTTTTTAATAAGATAAAAAATCTAAACAACCCCAGTAGGTCTGACCTAGTAAAATTTCATTTCCAACACTTTCAAAACGGCATAAATGTGAACTGAAAGCCCTCAGATTAATGTGAAAGAGGAAGTAGCACAAGATTAAATATGCACAGAGAGATTAAATGTGCATCTTGTTCTGCCTTGTTAAGAACACCATACATTCATCACCTATGCACAAAGAAAATAAAACAGATTTACAAAATAATGAGAGATGATTTAGTTGTTCAGGAGATTAAATCAGTTTATACAAAGGTTTTTTTTTTCCTCTCACAGTGTAAAGCTGTGAGGCTTCACTCTCACAGCAGTGTTTTGAGCTAAATGCTAATACGCTACAGTAACAGTCTCGACTTAGTCCTACAAGATAGTTGGCTCGGTGTTTGGTGCAGTATGCAATTAACTTATTCATAGAAAATAATAAAAAAGTAAAATACTGCAACACTCAAATATAAATATACATATATAAAAAAATAAAACAATGAAAAGGATACTACACAACTACTGTATGTACAAACGTGTTTTAGAATGACAAAACTCCTGCTGCGCAAGATGTGCAAATGGTATTGATTAGACGATATCTGTCATGTGCAGGGATAATACCTCAAGGTGTTACTGTTACTGTGGGTGTTGATTGATGAGGCCAGACTCAGAAGAAAAGGCAGGTGCTGGTCCATCATCGGTGATGATTAGACTGGACTTCTGGTCCCGATGCAGACAAACATGTGATAGGACAATTTGTTTAGATCAAGTTCTTTATATTCAAAAATGTTGAGTCTATTCTGTGTGTATAATAAATCATGAGGATAGATATGTATATGCTATAATAAATACAGTATGAATATTGGGATGAATATGCTGAGATATACACAATGTGAACACTAGTAACAGTATGAATATTATGAAATGTAAATGCAATTAGAAATAAACGACTAGAAGTATGATGGGAATTCAATGTACACACACTTTTTAACCAACAAATTGAGTAATACAAATATGGATATACTGTAAAATACATAACCAATATAGGCAGTGGTATATTCATGTAAAGACCTAGTGCACTTTCAATCATGGCTGATCTCCTAACTAATGTAAAGTGGTTACAACATGGTGAACCGATCGACGCGTATTCACTCGGTCCATACAATCTCAAGTTACAGTCATTAGTTACACTAACCGAGTTAGTGACATAACTAGCTGTACAACAGGAGCTTCAGCCATTTCTGTGTTTCTGTGATGCTGGTCGGGAGTATGGATGTCACATCCATGGTCAGGAGCTGTGGATAACTTCAAGCTCTGAAGGAAGTTGTTTTTCTTCATGGGACTGAAGGCAGAGTCGATGCTGCACTGAGTCACACAGCGTCTAGTGTCACAAAGTTGCATTACAAAAAGGGACAGGTCCGGGCTAGCTGGTTAGCATGCTAATTTCAGTAGATAATTCTGAAATACAATAGATGTTACAATAGATCTTGATCATTAAATCATCACTGTGGCTCCTTCTCACACTGTTGATAGTGATATATACTGTATATATTCAATTTGTGATGTTATATTGTGATGTTTGTATTTGCCTATTTTACATTCTGGCCAGCAGATGTTGCACTGTTAACAAGCATCAAAAATTTAACCTTTACTAAAAATCACTTTGCTGAGAAAGTAAAGTCAAAGCCTTCGACACCGTTGGACTTACTTCCGATACCAGGCAGCTCACTTTTTCAAGCAAAGAGGAAGTTTTTGGCGTCGTATATAAAGCAGTAGTGGAGAGTGCTGCATGTTCACAAATCTGTTGTAGGGCACAGGAATAAGAAATGTGAAGTCTTAAAAAAGGGTTGGATTCTCCTTTAAATGCACAATCTATGATTATAATGTTATTATAGTGTCCGATCCTCAAAGCATCTGGAGCAGAAAAATAACAGGGTAAAATTATAAATGTTAAAGTCATTATAGAAGCTTATTGGGGACTTTATTCAAATGATCATGTAAACTTAAAAATTAAAATGTAATTCCATGTTTGTGATGTAATTTTTCACAAATGTATGTGTTGTAGGATTACGCTGGACTTGACTTTACGAATATAAGCAAAGCAGGAGAAGCAGTCAGGTTCAATTTGAAAGTATTTAATCTTTTGCTCGCAGTCAGTCAGGTGTGAGTAGTCACAGCTGAGTGGTTATATTTCTGCAGATGAAAGAAAGCGTGCACACAGGTCAGATTCTATTATATTATCTTGAATAAAGCAACAAACAATTCTACATCAAAAATCAGTGTCACGGTTAAACCGTGAGCCATTTCCGTCCCTGGATTTCACTGTGTCTCTCTCTGTGTCTCCCTGTGTTCCCCTTGTGTCTCCACCCCCTGTGTGTGTGTAGGTGCTGTGGGTGCGGTTTCCCTGACCGGGCTCTGGAGAGTACCACACCTGCACGCCATTACCTCATCAAACACCGTACAAATACTCCTGCCTTTCCTCCACTCATCGTCAGATTGTTCAGCAACCACAGTGGTAACAAGTGCGCTGCAACTTGTTGTTCTTGAACGTTTTCTCAAGTGTTTTTTGTGCTTGTGAAACCTTAATGCTTACACCTATTTTTCCCACCGTGTCACAGGACTCCAGATCTGTGAATTGAGATTTTGTGAGTCTTTTTCTCCTGGAGAAAAAACTGAGAGACAGGAGAAATAAGCTATAGTCTCATTTTGGTTTCTCTCAGATCTCATAGTTGTCTGGGAGAAATAAATGAAACACCTTTGAGATCTCTTTTCAGATTTTCTATTCATGTGAAGTCAGTAATGTTCATTGTCTGGGAACCATAAATGTCTACAAAATTTCTAATAGATGAGACATTTTAGTCTGAACCAAACTGAAGTCATTGCTGACTCGAGAGCCCTAGCATGTGTGCTTTGTTGGACGTTACAATGCATAAATGATGACAGAATTTATTAGGGGGATTCCCTACAACAAGCCGTGACAAATGTCTGTGGCACTCATGACAGGGATTGTTAAAGGCTTCATTAGCAAAATAAGTTTTAACATCCTTCAGTGATGAAGTCTGTGAGAAGAGAGAAAATGCTTCCTTGATGAAAACACAGAATCAGCCAGTACAGGACATTCAGCTACATGACGAACACCTGCGTCTGAATGAGAACGAGCTCCTGCTTTAACAGGTGACGCCAGGCCTCTTCTGTCATTGTTTATTTCTATTCCACACTTGCCTCCTCTAACAGTCGGCCGGTGCTGGCCCCCCCCCCCCTTATAAACAGGAGTTTCACACAGCAGTATCTCTCATGTTTTAGCGTCTGATGAGCACACGCACAATGTAGCGTTAATGGGTTTGTGAGTGCTGTTTTAATTTCCCATGTGGAGGCCGGGGGAGCCCGTCCTTCTGACCCTGGCGTGTGTCGGACAGCCCTTCCAGAGCTCAGCGGAGAAAAACGGCCTTATTAGCCCAGTTCATTAAAATCATTAATAGTCATGAAATGAGAGGCACCAGAGTCCAAAAGGCTTAATGCTCCATCCATATTAATTAGACGCCCACAAATCTGAAGTGAGGGAAACCGGGGCTGCTGCAGCTTCTGGTCCAAACACACTCACACACACACACAAAGATGCACACACATGCACACACTTAAGCAACCTGCCTACTGTGGCGTAACCTCCTCACACCCCTCACCCTCCCCTCCCCCAACTGTCACCGCCGCTACCCTCCTGTTACTACTCCCGATTAAATTCCGTTTTAATTAAAACTGATCACATTAAGAAACTGATGTGGTTAATTAACTGGACTCTGGTGGAAGTGGCTTCCTCTACATCTGACGGCTGCATTGTAAAACACTTCCCGTTGAGGGGGGAGAGGCGCCGCGTGTAATACCCCCACCACTGGAACCCCCACTGTCTTCCACCCCTCGCTTCCCTCCCCCTCTTCACACAGTCCTCAATTCTTTTTAAATTCACTCTAAAACCCATCTGTCTTAATAAGTCGTTTAGACTCATTTTCAGGCTTCAAGGCTCTTAATTCAAGAAGAAAATCTCCAGCCGGGTGACACCATGCGCTGCAAAAGAATATCCTGGAAGTGTCAGTATCTTTTAAAGGTGCTATCAGGACAATATGGCTTTTAGTAACATCTAGTGGCAGCTGCAGGAAACTACAATTATAATAATTATGTAAAAGACGTGTCGTCTCGCACAAACCAAATCGTATGTTTTGTATTAACCTGAAACTTATCTGATTTTTTTTATCTCAAGCCTACGACCATTACTGACGTTGAAGATAAAAGAAGTTGCTGTCCAGTTGTTAGTGTTTGTTGAGGTTTGAAGGAAAGGAAAACAAGTGAGAAGCTCAGGGAGCCTGGAAATGAAGACCTTTCCTAGCAGATACATTGAGCCAGCATGTAGCTTACACAACCTGGAAGTTTGGGGTTTTCTTAGTAGATACACAGGACCCATGGGAAGATTAAGGGTCCGGGGAAATGTAGAATTTACCCGAAGCTTGTGGGTAATTCAGGGAAATTGGAAGTGAGGAATTTGCCGGTAAATACCCAGAGTGTGCTTGTGCCTGTTTAGAAAGCCTGAATTCTTTGCAGCCATTAAAATTATACTAAAATGACCAACACTGATCTACATTTTAATGAACCTCAGTGACATACTATGGTGACTGCAAAGAGCCTGTACGATATTGCTGATTTCTCTTATAAATGAGGAAAAACAAGGCTGATCCCTGCATGATTCATTATAGGATAAATAATAACACGCTAAATAACTGACAAAAAATAGATTTTCTTCAGTGTCTTCAGCTCAACACTTCCCTGCTTCCTCCTCTTTGTTTTATGGATGTTCTCCGTTCGTTGTGCTCCCTCCTTTTCACCTTCGTCACTCTCCGTCTCCCCTTTTGACACCTTCTCCTTCTCGCTCTCTCTTTTCTTTCTTTCTTTCCTGTTCTTTATTCTTTCTTCTTCCCCCCTCATCACTACCTCCCTGTCTTCCACATTTTCTCTTCCTCTCCCCTCGTCACTGCCTCCCTGTCTTCCTTCGCCGGCCTCCGACCACACGGTGCTCTTGCTAGCAGTTAGAAGTTATGGTTTGTGGCTGGCGAGCTGACAGCGCTACAGCAGAGGGCGAGATAAGGCTGTGACCTCTCTGGCCGGAGAGGATGAGATGAATACATTTACTCCCTGT
>NW_019524852.1:97450-97670 GCF_002814215.2 Seriola lalandi dorsalis | reverse complement strand
TGTGTGTGTGTGTGTGTGTGTGTCTATATATATACATTTATATATACTGTATATATACCTAGCGTATCTATCGCCTCTGCTTTTTCCCCAAGGCCTGATATTGGATGATGTTCAAAAATCAAGGCCTCCTGCCACGAGGCCACGATTCATCACCCTGAATAGGTGGTGTGTGTGTTTGTGTGTGTGTGTGTGTGTGTGTGTGTGTGTGTGTGTGTGTGTG
>NW_019524852.1:48848-97430 GCF_002814215.2 Seriola lalandi dorsalis | reverse complement strand
GCCCCAACTAAATCTGCTGTATCTGTAACAAGGGCTTCAGACAGATGGGGATGAGGAGGGGGATGGGAGGAAGGGGCTGGGTAGTTGGGGTGTGTGTGGGTACATATATGTGTGTGTGTGTGTGTGTGTGTGTGTGTGTGTGTGTGTGTGTGTGTGTGTGTGTGTGTGAGTGAAAGAGAGAGTGAGAGTCTCTGTTTGTACAGTACAGCATACGGTATGTGTGTGCCTGCGGACGTCTTTTACACTGTGTCTACATCTCATTTACATTTTTCGAGCATACGTAAGTAGACTTTAAGCAGCTTCTTTAATTTGTAATTTTAACACATACATTTAACTGCAAATTAACTCCTGTAACACAAAATGTGATAATAAAATTTGTAAGGCGTCGCGTTTTTTAGATTATTACCTTGACAGGAAATGGAGTACAAAGAAATGCAGCAGTGATATAAACATGTTTTAAATGCTTGTTTTTGCTCTGTGGAAGTGAACGAGAATGAAAAGCAGCAACTGTCTCCCTCTGAAGAAGGAAACAAGCCGACGTACAAAGAAACTTTTCTACTTTAAAGGACCATGCTAATGGTTTTGAATTATGTATTATGTTGCCCATTAATTGTAAATTGCACATACTTTACATTTCTGCTGATCATTAGCAAATGGTTATTAGACGTGTTTGAATTTTCTTCGTCACAGACCTTCAGTGATGCCAGTTCATTTCTTGAGAAACCGTACATTAAATCATCACATCCACTGTGAGCAGGGACCGTACAAAAACTCTCCTGGAAGGTGCATTCAAGGACACTCTGATGCCAAAACATTAAAAGTCACCTGCCAAATCTGTTTCACTGATAATCTGTTTGTTGTACAATCAAACCAAGAAGACAAACAAGAAGGGGAATGAGACGCTGTGTAAAGGATAATCTGAATGTGTTAATTCTTGCATGAAAGTTTGCTGTTGAATTGTTGAATGAATTGTCAAATGGTCAAGTGTCCTTGAACGCACCGACGGGAAAAGTTTTTGAGACAGTCCTCCCTCGAATGACCCTGTAGGTCGTCTGTGTCAGCAGCTTATTATGACCTGTAGATAGTTGGGTTTTTTTCACGACTCCAGGCAGCCGCAGTAATTAAAAGTATTAGCATAAACATAATTGGAATTTTCACCCTTGGTATTTATTTAAAGAATCCTTATAGAGCCGTACTAGTGTATTTGCATTAGCAGCTCCAATGAATATTTTTTAGTTGCTGTTTCTGTGTTCAGTCTTTGTGCTCAGGCAATTTGAAAATATCACCAGCCAGAAAGTGTCACCAGCCTCATCCTTTAATTAAAGATTGATCATAAAAGTCAGTGTTGCATTAGCTCTTAACATCGTAACTTTACAAACCTTCATGCAGATTTGATGCTCAATACGATGGACTGCAGAATGTGATAGTTGAGCGTCTGCCTGGGACAGCAGAGAAAATCTGTAAAACACTGCAGGGAAATGTTCAGTCACGGTATGAAGTGTGATCAGTTCGTGGTAAAACGACTAAAACATGCAAAACCACTGCGTGTGTTTGTGTTTCTCTCTCTTGGTCATGTGTGTGTCCACCAAGGGCATCATTTATCCACCAGCCTAGAGGCAAAAACAACTTGCTGCCAGTATTGATGGTTCCTCCTGCGGTACCTGTGTGGATTGGGTTCAGAGGTCACCAGTCACAGGCAATCAGGAGTAAATGGAGCCTGTGTAACACTAGACAAACGGCTAAGAGCTTTAGAACAAAGCCAAGGCCGCTGTCCTGTGTGTTGCCGTATATGTGTGTGTGTGTGTGTGTGTTTGTGTATATTGCTGCAATGCTCTTGACTCCCTTATTTCACTCAACCTTAGCCACTGTAACAGGATTAATTCTTGTTTATTTCCAAACGTCTGACCTTGGTGAAGATCCCTTTATCCTTACTTCTTGTCAAGACTGCAAACCTCACCAAAAAAGTCTCATCTCTTTTTCTTTTTTTTTTAAAATTTTATTTAAAACAAAATAAAATAATCACTGGATGAGGCACTCAGCAGCCAAAACACATTCCCAATCCTTTTATCCCCTTAGAAAGGTTTAACACTGTCAGCTCCTGCAGTCAGCCTCGTCCCCTGTTCATCCACAGACTAATCCAACTCTCTTTTATTGTCTCATTGACTCTCCAAGCCTGAACTCCAAGAATCATAACAGCTTGTGGGAAGCGTCACGAAGGCAAGCTGACGAATTTGGCGTCTCGGAGAAAGAGAGTCGAGGAGGGGCTCGCTCCCGGGGAGGAAGACACATATCAAAGAGGTATTAAACGCACTGATCCGCCATGCCTTAACTCACTCTTACATCATCATAAAACATCATCCAATTTACCAGCACCGTCGGAGAGGAACCATAACACATTTGCATAATGCAGCGTCTTCACTATGTTAATTCTCCCTCAACTCAGCCATGTACAAGGGCTCTTTTTTTGTGGTGAGACTTATTCTATCTCTCTCAGTCTGTATATTGTGTGTGCATGAGTGCATTACACCATGCTAGCATGTCGATGACTGGTGAAGATTATGGAGGTAAATGAGGCTCTCCAAAGCCCTCCAAGCTCTCCATACAGCGGTGTGATAGTCAGTGATACCGCAGGGCATCACAGGAGGAGCAATAGAAACACATTACTGCCGAAATCACATTGCTCTCCCCCCACTGAGGGGTGTAAGTTACCACGGAAATGGATGGAGCACACAGGGGAAGAGGTGGTGGGGATGAGGGTGGGGGGTGAGGGTGGTGGAGGTGGAGGTGAGGTTTAGTCTCTCTACAATCTGCATTGACTCGTGTGATCTCTTTTTGATTCTCTGCCTGTGTGAAATATGGAAGAAGACTTGATTAAATTCTTCCTCGCCTAGGTTCTGATGCGAAGCGGCGCACACTGACCGACTGCACACCCACCTCTTGTGCCTTTGTTAGTTCAAGTATGTTAAAGAGAGAAATCTGACACTGTTTTCTTTCATCTGCCTGTGGCTTTCAGTGAAGTGCAGGAGTTATTGTGTAATGAGATGTTGTGATTTTTAGCCAATGCGCCAATCTGTCAGTCCAATACTTTAGTCCAGAGTCGAATATCTCAACAACTATTTGATGGATTGCCAAGAAATTTTGTCATGTTCACCACAATCTTATCAACTATGGAGGTTCCTCAACTTTGGATGACGTTTGAGGTTTTTTTTATTTCAAATTTTAATTCAAAAACTACTGTATGGATATGGTTTTATACAGATGTTCATGGTGCCCAGAGGATGAATCCTGACTCTTCCTGTAGCTTCACTATGAGTTTGACATTTGTGATGTCTCAACAACCATTGGATGGATCGTCATGAAATTTTCAACACAAATTCACTTTCCCCTAAGTATGAACTGTAATAAATTGAGCAAACCCTTAATTCATCAGGCCAAACTCAACATTTCCCTTTGCACAATACTTCATGGTTTATGACTAAATATCCACAAAACTAATGACAGCTGTACTTTACGTTTAGTGATAACGAGTAATTGCTACCATGCTAGTGGTGCTAATCTATGATTGTGAACAAGGTGAACGTTATTCTTTCTTATCTGCAGCGTGTTAGCATGACGACGTTAACATTTTAGCTTCAAGCATTGCTTTGCCTGAGTAGAGCCTCACAAAGCTACTAGCATGGCTTTAGAGTGAGTGAAATGTCTCAAAAACTGTTGGATGGATTGTCATGAAATCTGGTTCACTTTCCCATGAGGATGAACTGTAGTAACTCTGGCAAACAAATCAAAATTTCACTTTGTACAATACTTTATGGTTTATGACTAAATATCTGCAGAACTAATGACAAATCACCCTCATCTTTACTTTATGTTTAATGCTAATTAGCAATTGCTAGCATGCTTATCATGCTAATTTTTAATTGTGAACAAGGTTAACATTATAGCCGCTTAACTTCAGCATGTTAGCATGCTGATGTTAGCATTTTAGCTTCAAGCTTGAGTACAGCCTGTAGACTCTCTAATTTATACTATTTAGAGCTAGCGTGCCTCTTTTTGTTGAGGTTGGAGAAATGAACAGATGTTGCACTTAGTGACAAACCCAGAGAGAATGATCAAGTAGAAGTTCCTGTCAGCTTAACAGAGAGTTTTAATGTCTTTCAGGTCATTGTTTTGGTTTTACAGCCCACAGATTCACACTTTGGTTCACTCTCAGATCTCTCATTAACCTTGATTACAGCAACAGCAGGCGGCTGATAAAGCCACTGTACACTACATATGCCCTGCACCAAACAACACAGACAAAATTAGTGACCAGATATTTATCTCAGGGAATTAGTGGGAGTGAAAATCTGACTTATATTCATTGTTGGTTATATCTGCTTGGACGTATAAATGAGAAGCTGTTTAATACCACTTTCATCATATCAACTTCATGAGGTGAAAATGTGTCAGCTTGTTGCAATGCCCCCAAATGGCCAAAAAAGAAATTAATTAATGCATGTTTAAGGGCTTTATTGAAGTATTTACTCCTTACAATGGCATGTTTTTTTGGCTCCAACATCGCTTGAAATAGAAATAATCCTATATGTTTATAGTGCATCACTTTATTTAGCCTACATTTTGTTATATTTCATTTGAATTTTTAACACGTTTGTTATCTTTTGGATTTGGGCTAAAACTTCAAATACATTTCTATGGGGTGGAACAAGGTTTGTCGACACTACATGACTTTGTAGAGACTGACCCCTGGTGGGTCAATGAGGCTGTAGACCTCAACTGGGAACACAGGAGCTTCGACGACAGCAACACATGTTCAAATGAGCAGAGACTTTTCCCTACAAATACAAAAACATTATGTATTTTTGTTTTTCACTATCAGCTATGTTTCTCAAGTCTTAATTTCTTTTCTTCAAATGTCAGTGACAGAGATTTACTGGATGATTTCACATTTGGTCAATTCACCCTTAAGTTTAGTTTGTATATTTTGTCATTACTGTGAGGAAGTTGACCATGAAGAACATTACGGCTCAAACAAGATGACAATATAAAGACGAGTTCGTTCTCTTATAAACCTTCAAACATATTCACTAATGTACAGTATCTCAGAGTAGAGACAGTAGAGACAGTAGAGACAGTAGAGACAGCGCATCCAGTGCGTCGCAACTGAAATCTTCTTCATAAAAGGATTGTAATGCCATCTGCTGGAAAAACAGGCTCCTTACAAAAGTGGCACATGATGTGGAAATGTTTTTTCTCTTTATTGATTAATTAATCACTTCATTCTATAAAATGTCAATGTCACAACAGTCCAACACTCAAAGATATTCAGTTCAAAATTATATGAAACCGCTGATTAATATAATCCATCAGAATGAACGTTCTTATTATTATCTGTTGATGTCTTTTTAAATCTATATGCACTTGCATTATAATGCAGTGATAAAATAACTTTGAGAAAAATAAAAGTGGAGACAAGTGTTCACTGGGATGGTGCAAATACGGTTCAGAAATATACAAGTTGATTTGACACTGACAATTAAAAGACAGAATGTACAAATCAGAAAGCAGCTTAGCTTAGCTTAGCTATCTTGGTTGGTAATAGCATGCCAGCACACTGGTGTTGTGCTTTATGCATGAAAAGCCCATCGCAGGACCAGAAACTGGAATCTCTGATGTCTTAAAAACAATAACACACCACATGAATAATATTATACCCAAATTAAATAAATCATTTTTGTGTGGAAAAACATTCCTGCCGTGAAAAATAATGTAAAAAAAAATTGTACAACATCAAACTTTTTTACATTTTTAATTGTCATGGCACAATTAGTCCTCCATATAAAATCCACATAGGATTTTGTATTGCTTTAAAAATGAAAAAGATAAAGGATATTGGTTTGTTATGTGGAAGAAGTGCTACTCTATGTTTCTGACAGCCACTGAGGTGCAGGTGAGCTGAATTCCTTTGTCACTGTGTGTAACCATTGCACTGTGTGACTCACATGTATGAGCTGAAACGCTTGGGGCAGTTGCTCACACACAGAATTAATTTTGCCACCTCAGGATGCACAGCAGCACCTGTAAACATCCTCAGCTCTCTCCAGACTCCACAGGTAATTTGCTGCCACCTAAGGGACACAGAGATAATGTGCATGGTGCAAACAGGATATGAAACACAACAGTAAACACTGCTGTGCTCTCCTCGCTTTGCATGTTTTAAATGTTTAATTGCCTCCACCTTTGTCTATTCCTGTACCTGCAATTGTTAAGATGTGAATGAGGTGTAGATCTTTGAGGTTAACTTGACTTTAATCTCATATTTCTTTGTTTCTGATGTCATTTCATACTGGTTTGATGCACTTCCCCCTTTTATTGTGTTACCCTGTCTCAAGTTTATGACATTCATTTGCATCCTTGCAAGTTTTATGTTTGTCTAAATGTTGAATTTTTTCCTTTACTTTATTTGTGCGTGCATACAAAAAGGTGTAAACAGCTTATTCATCCACTCTGAAAAAATAAAGTTTAAATAATCAAAAGGCCCAGTTTGAATGATTTAAACATAACAATTGATTTCTCAATAATTTTTTTTAAATGTATGAGTTGGACATGAGCTGTAAAGTGGCAGAATAATACTTGAGGCTGTGTTTGACACAGTAGGCAACGTATATATTTGAAGCTTTTTATCATTTTATTCATGTCTCTTGCTCATTATAATCTCACACTTAAGTTTTGTGGTTTATCAGCTTATTGAACCGCTGGACTGTCATTTGTACATGAAATGCAAAGATCTGGGATCTGAGCAACTCTGGTTAACAATGCAGGATCGAAAGCTCAAACTTATTACACCCTGGGAACTAGTTTGGTCTTCTAAACTAATACATTTTGAAATAGTAAAATAACACAGCAAAGCCCACAATAGATAGAAAAAGAAAAGAAGTGAAAGATTGCAGGCAGGAGGATGAACAGGAAATTATATGTGAACTAAATGAAGCAAAATTTCTTCAGAGGATTCATTCCGCCCTCTGTTCTCTGCACCTGGCGCTCCCTTATCTCATCAACTACTGACACACACACACACACACACACACACACACACACACACATTCCTCATACATCAAAATGTCTTTGTTTTGTTTCCACTGCTCCTTGCGTTGCCCTGCAGAGCTTTCACACTGTGATGAGCTTGTTTCTGCGTTTTTTCAGTTTGCAGATAATGTTGAATGTCGGTCCAACTACAGGGTGTGGACACAACAACATGACAACACATCAGCAACAGCAACAGAACACACATCAGTACCGAGTTCTCTTTTTCAAATCTCCTCACGCAGCACAACAGCAGTCGTTATGGACTAAACCGTTGATGATTGAAATGCATTCAGTGACCACATCTTTCAAATTTCTCCCTCAAACTAACAAACTAACTCCCACTAAACTTCTGTGGATTTACAGTGCACTTTGCACAGGTTTACATACCATTTAAAAAACCTGTTAAATTTATATTCAGATGCTGAGTGCTAAGTGTAATAAATACGACTTCAGTGTCCTTCATTCTGCTGTATCAACATCTAAAAACATCAAGCCCAAGAGGAATTCTCTCTCTTTATAACCCCCTGGTCACATGATCAGACATTTTGCTTATATGCAATAAATGCTGGATTGATCAGGCTCCAAAAAGATTCTGTAGGACAAAGGATGTGATGTGGGTGAGAACTTGGAGTTAAATACAGAAGACAGGGTTATCTGACTGTATTTCTATATCTGTGTCTATCCTACACCTGTACTGTATGTTTAGTGAATATATACATGTTTTTGTTTAATTTCAATTATAATTACTTTAGTGTACAATAATTCAAAATATGTTTGGGAATAGACACACCTAAAGCATAATATCAGACGAGTGTATGAGTGAGCGCCTTAAAATGGGTCCTTCATTATCTCAATTATTTTCCAACTAGATGTTTTATCAAATAATCCCACTGCAACCTTTGCCTTTGCTACTAATAGTGTTCCAGCATAAAAAACTGCACTAACTGATATAGTCAATGCTTTTATTTTTTTTGCGCTTTAGCAGTTTAGCAGCACCTGCAGGGTTTGTTGTGTTATGGCAGGGAATCACATTGCATTCACTGCATATTCACGAATGAATTACTAAATAAATAATGGCGGCCTCATCTCATAATTATGGCTCACTATCTCATAATTACATATGATAAAAAAGCAAAATTTGGTAGTGGCAATATAGCCTACTATATCTGAAATTTACATTCACAGAATACAGAACACCACTTGTTAACTCATGATCAGGTGGTAGGTGTAGTCTACCAAAGGTCAAGGTCTCTGTGACCTCAGAAAACACTTTTTAGCCATCACTTAAGACACACAGCAATTAGGACAACATTTCACACAAATGGTTAATATTTTATATGACTCTAAACAGGGATGTGAAGTGAAAATAGTCTGAGTGACAGACAACCACAAGGCGGTAACTGTAGTTTTTATCTGGGGTTAGTATTTTTAATATATGTATTTATTCTTAAAGTTTTTATTTATTAATCTGTGACTTCTTACCTCTTACTTACCTTTGACCTTTTACTTTTGCTGTTATTAGCAGTAGGTCTGGTTATATTAGTAGTTAGTTTTAATAGCAATTAGCCCTCCCATAGGCCTATACAGTCCACTGGTGGAAACAGTGACGGTCATGTTGAAGGTCGTTTCCCCTTTAAATTTAGCTTTTTGTCGATGGTGTTCTGTCCAGAGCTGAGGGGAGGGGGAGGAGGGGAAAAGGTGAAGGGAGGGTGGGATAACTCAGTATGACATATATTCACAGGCAGGAGAAACCCACGCACCCACGCAAACACACGCGTTTTCATCATGTAGAAGCAGACAGACAGAAAGACAGACAGACAGACGGACGGACTTCGACCTCAAACTTCATACCAGCATGTAGCCCGGGCTGCTGCGATTGGAAACACCGACGGACGCATCCGGATTCCTTTACTGATATAAAATAAAACCCGCAGGTAAGAAGCTTCTCATCCTGGTCTATTGGCTACTAACGCGGTGAGGTGAAGGATCCTCTTCCCTCCCCCGCGCATCAATGTTTCATGCGCGACCCTGCGTCGAGGTGTTTTTGCAGAGAGGAACTTTTGGTCTTGTGTCGGATTACACTGGCAGTTATGATGCGGGTGTCATAGCTGGGAGTGAATCCGCCGGTTTGCAGCAGCAGCAGCAGCAGCAGCAGCAGCAGCAGCAGCAGCAGCTGCAGCAGATCGCCCCGCTGTAAACAAACCCAGCAGACGTGCGGCTGCCTTTCAGCACCAAGGACAGAGCTCCGGAGGCTGCTGCGTAGTTTAACACCGGAGGCGTCTTCTAACAAAAACACAACACAGGCCTTTACTGTCTCTGCTATGAATTAAACACAGAGTAATGTCTCTTAAATAACAATCTTAAACGCAAAAAACGAGGATGAGCTGTGCATTTTCTTGTTGCAGCATTTTCCCAGACGCCACAGAGCCCTCTGGGTAAATATATGGTAACTCACAGTATAGCTGAATCATCACTAATACCAGGCAGAGAAAGAGAATCAATTTGCTAGTTAAAAAAAAAAGGACAGATGTTAATTTCTCAATATCAGAATGACCAGGTGGGAGTCAAGTCATGTGTGCAGTGTGCACCAAAACAGCAAAATTACAACATGGAAAATCAGGAGCAACTTTCAGGTTGCAAATGGCTCCTATTCCTCTCTAAATATAGAACCATCTTATCCTGCAGAGAAATGATCAGATGGACAAAATGGTTCAAGAGTTTGTATGTGCAAATTAGGTCTTGGTTTCATGTTTCCTAGCTTTGAGATGTGATAATAATAATAATACAGATTTATATGGTAAAATTCATGCAGCAAGAAGTGCTTTCAAATGTGACAGCAGGACAAAAGAATTAGAAATATGTGTGGGTTACACAAATATATATATTTTAATTTCTTTGAAATAGACAACTGAATTTTCCTCCCTAATGTCTCGTGGCTGGTGTGATTCAAAATTGGAGGCATGTTTGATGAAAGGCATATTCACGTATCTTAGAGGGAAGATAGATATAGAAGACTGGTAGAGGACAATCTAAGAGCGTGCGATGGAGCATAAAATGAAAGACAGTTTGTCATCAAGCCCCAGGTCACTTGGAGCTTTATATAAGTAGGAGAACTTTAGTATCAATTCAGAAACAAATTGGAGGTCAGTGCAGACTAACTAGAACTGACCTAATGTAAATTGTGTTTCAAATAAGTTTAGGGTGTTGAACCTTGAGAAAGCAACACATTACCTGTCAGGAAGAGAAGGTCAGTGAGTTCTCCGCCAGGCTGGAAAACACAGACTACTCAGATCAAGTCTCTGTCAAAACAGGCAGATTATCTTATCACCGAGATCCAGAAGAAGCTGAGTGAGAAGTTACAGCAAGAAAAATACATCCATCAGCAGTAACTCAAGGCTGAGAATCAGTCTTATGCTGAGTGGGTGAAAGAGGATCAGGAGTTGATCCAGGGGCTGAGGAGTGAGCAGGATGCCCTCCATCAGGAATTGGAGGGCCTGAAAGCAAAACTGCAGGAACTGCCCTCGAACAACCTCGAGAGCTGAAGGAGCAGAAGGAGTCCCTAACACATTTACTGATGCCAGAGCCTGAAGTCTCTGAGGAGAAGCTCCCTAGAGAGAGAAAAAAAGAGGCATCGGTCTGGAAAAGAATCTGCCACTTCCTCATTTTGACTCTTCATGTTCCTTCCCATGGCAGTGTGGGTTTCCTCCGATGCCAAATCCCATATGTTCAGGTGAATTGGACACTCTAAATCGCCCCTAATCAATCAGTTTAAAAAAAGACATTAAACATTTTTCAAAATAAAAGTCCGGCCTGTGTATTAGCCTGTGTATTTTGCAGTAAGTTGTTAGTTGGTATCACACACAACACTGAATGATTTACATAAAATTTATACCAACAATCCATCACCATCAATTATAAATGCTCTGCACCATCAGCTTGACTCATAAATAGTGTTAACAGTCAACAGTTACAAATACGGTATGTTTTATTAAGCACTTATGGAGTTAATATTTCAAAACACTGAAAAAGGTTTTAGGTTAAAATTTCAAGAAATATACGTCCTACATATCTGACTTTTATTTAACAAATGCTACATGGATACTTACAAGTTACATTTTACAGTGCTTTCTTCGCTAACAGTGTAAACATGTTACAGCAAACATTCACAATTAAAATAAAAACTGCTGTAAGAGCAGGTAAATAGAGTTTCATTTACTGATTGATAGATGGACTGTGACACTGTTTTACAGGAGCAGAAAATGGCAGCCGCAGACACCCTCTGCTTCACTTTGTGGATTGCCACGGTCTTCACCACCGGACTCGGCTGCCCTGAGCTCTGCACCTGCTCAGATAAATATGGCCGCCACTTTGCTGAATGCTCCTACAAAGACATAGCTGAAGTCCCAGATGGTTTTCCTTCTAATGTTACAACTGTGAGTCTCTCCGCTAACAAGATCAGTTTGATACCATTGGGGAGTTTTGACAATGTCACCCAGGTGACATCGCTGTGGATGGCCCACAATGAGATCGTCTCCATTGAACAAGGGGCCCTCACGCCTTTGGTTCATCTGCGTAACTTTGACATCAGCCACAATAAAATCGTAGACTTTCCTTGGGAGGATCTGCAGAACCTCACAGCCCTGCATCTGTTGAAGATGAACAACAACGAGATGACCCACCTCCCGAGGAACGCCTTCTCCAACCTCAAAGAGCTGAGGTCCCTGCGACTCAACAGTAACAAATTTGTAACTATTGCTGAAGGGACGTTTGACGGTTTGGTGTCTTTGTCCCATTTGCAGATTTATAGCAATCCCTTTGCGTGCACCTGTTCCCTCAACTGGCTCAGAGCCTGGATTTCACTTTTCAACACCATGTCAGTCGCGGAGCAGGATTTGATTATTTGTGCAAGTCCGGATAAACTTAAAGGGGAAGTGATCGGAAAATTACCTGAGTCAAGGTGCACAAGCCCAAATGTCACAATATGGACTGAACCAAATATTCATAACACAACCCTCTATGAGGCCAACACATTGATCCTGACCTGTGATTTCAAAGGAAACCCGAAGCCACTGGTCATGTGGAATATTCGGAGCAAAAGCCGGAGGCAAGAGCTGGTGTTGTCGTTCACCGAGGATGACTCGGCAGAATCAAATGCGGACTCCTCACTGTCCCTACACCCTGTCAAAGTCTTTAATAATGGAACTCTTATCATTTCACAGCTTAGGAAAGAAGACAGCGGCAACTACAGCTGCTCGGCCACGAATGAGTTTGGTAGAGCTGATGATTCGGTATCTGTGAAGGTGGTGGCCTCACCCAAACCAACACCCCAAACCCAAATGACCACAACACCCACTTACACTGAAACACAATCATCTACACGACGACCAACAGACAAAATATCTATTTTTGATTCTGTGCGTCTTCCTGATGTGAGGAGAAAAGACTTGAACATGAATGTTGTACCAACTGTCCCGCCCACTGCAGAGATTAATTCGGAGTCTTATGAGGAGGAAACAAGATATCCGTCACGTGCTAGTAAATGTGGCCTGACAGCAAATACAAGATACATATCTAGCCATGTCTTTAACGGGAGCCTGGATGATATAAAGCAGTACACATTTGACTTTGGTGTCATTGCGTTAGGGGTGTCAGAAACGGAGGCAACAGTTCGACTCAACCCTCTACTCATACCTAGAGAGAAGAGCGCCAATCGGGACGCCACTACTGCCACATCTGGAAGCCTCCTCAGTGACAGCGAAGAGGACCGCGCCCCTTCAGACGTCTCTGAAGGAGTCCACTCCAGTGGCTTGTATCTGTGCGTCACTGCTGATCGCAAACACTCGGCCGTGCAGTGGTCGAGAATCAAGGAAGGCGTCAACACGTATCTGTTCAGCGGTTTACGCCCTGGCACCAACTACTCCCTGTGTCTGACCTACAAAGGGGAGGACTGCGAGGTCCAGGTGCTGTTCACCACCAGGAGGAGGGTGCCAAACCTGCTGATCATCATCTCGGTCAGCATCTGCCTCCTGACAGTGTCTACTGTGCCTCTGCTCGGCGCGACATGCTTCCACCTGGTGTACAAATATCGCAGCAAGACGTACAAGCTGATCCTGAAGGCCAAAGACCAGTACCACATGGAGAGGAACCTCACCGCCAACTTTAACATCCATGCATCTCACACCGACTCTCAGAGAAAGATTAATGTCAGTCAGCTGGACGAGGAGGAGGGGGAGACGGAGAGCAGAGACGGAGATGGAGAGAAGGAGGCGGATACAGAAGAAAGTTTGGTGACTGAGTCATTTACTTTGTCTCAGTGCAGGGGGAATTTAGACGACTGTGAGGTAGGATCCGAGTACAGTGATAGGCTGCCTTTAGGAGCCGAGGCAGTGAATATTATAAGCAACTACAAATATCCAAATCAGTAAATGCTGAATGTTTCTGACGTAACATAATTTGCATTCAGTTACAAGGTAAAACAGGTTTATTTTGTTTTAAATTTGTGTCAGTGGTTTAGGTTCCCTTTAGCCTTTATGAAAGCTGCCTAGCACGCCCGGTTCTAAACTGCTCTGATTGGGTGGGGCATTAAGAGATGTTGACTGGTTTCTAACTGCCAGACTTCAAGACTCATTACTAGGCTACTCTGAGTGTTATTTAGGACTGTAATCTTTTAACATGCATTGTTTTATGTTACCTAAAACTAAAGTAAAATAATCTAATAATACATAAACCCATAATGTATTTAATTTGGAATTAATTGGTTGATTTTGGTGTGGTCCTCATATGGAAACCGATACACCTGGCATCCTAAAGATGCTATTTAATTTAATAGACTTATCATATATCATTATTATCACCATAACATGCTTTTCTACTGTAGTAAAATATCTTTTCAGTAACAGTAGTTAGTGACCATTGACGTGCTGACATGCTGATGTCAGTGTAGTGTCTCATCTCCAGTCTGAACTTTCTGTTACTGGCAGAGTTTATTGCTGCTCTGTCTCAACGCAGTTAACGTTGTTTTCTTCATCACAGTGACTTACTACCCACTGTACATTTAAACTTACACTAGTTCTGCTCCAGCACTCACAGATCTCTGCTCCTTTTAGCACATTAATTCAGCTGTTAGTTTAGCTTAGCAGTTAGCACTAGCTTCTCTCGCGCGCGCGCTCGGTGTTTCTTGAATCAACAGATGAACGTGTTCATCAGAGTGTGGTGTTGTTGTAAATTCAGTGTAGAAGACTGTGATGTTTATTACATCTTCAGTGATGTGTGCTGTCTTACCTTCGACACACGGCTCAGCTAGCTAACTGGAGCTTTTTCTAATCTGTGACCGTCTGTGTACACAACAGCCTTCAGCGTGATAGGCTATTAGTCGTGACGTGTAACCAATCAGATGGTGCAGTGGGCGGGACATTTCCCTAGACCTCAGAGTGCCGACTACGGATCAAAGACCGACGCAGCTAAAGTACCGCATTTTTTAAATCAGTTGTTGGTTAAAAAATAATAATTGGAAAATGCTGAATAGCCCTACTATTCAGTTATTTTTTAAATTCTGGGATGAAGCGGGACGATTTGGTGCGTCAGTCGGAGCATTTGGTGGGGCATTGCCCACCACACCCCCCGTGCCCATGCCCATGCCCAAAGCTGGGCCCATGTTAATGAGTAAGTAAACAGGCAGGACTCAGTTCACCTGTAATTAAGATCATAAAAGCAACAGAACGAGCAGACAAACAGGAACAGACGGGTGAAGCAAAGATAACGCAGGGAAAAGACAAACAGCTACAGATGAACAGCAAGGTACTGGGCTGGTTTAAATACTGCGACTGATTGGGGAATGGTAAACCGGTGAGCAGGTGGGTGTGGGAAGTCAGGTGACTGGGGACGGAGGGAAAACGGAGGTAAAGGCAGGTCTTGACGGCACGGTAGGGCCTGCAATCAGAGGAGCGTTAGAAGAGGGGAAAACAGGCAGGAATGAATGAAATCGTGACTCTCGTCCAAATGGGTCTCAACTGAAAATTATCAAGAAAATTATACACAGCATTTGGTGGGGGCTCCCCACCCCCGTGCCCATGACTAGAGCCTAGAAATACTGCTTTGTTCTTCAGTGATTTCAAGACTCAAAATATATTTATTGGCTTCAAACCACACCCAAAGCTGAAACACTCTGGCTGGATGCAGCTGCCAGCCTCTATCAACTGTCAGGGGAGGTTTTCCAGACAAAAGTCTTTTAGCAAAGGCTGAACAAGACCTGGTGTGGGCTGTGTTAATCTTATTACACAGACTCTGTTGTAGCTGGGAAAGTCTGGGCTTGTTTTCATCCTTCTAAGGCAATTTTCTGTCATTCATTTATGTACACTTCTGGAAAACAGTTTCCACAAACAACACCAGAAAATGACAAAAAAAATCAAAATCAGACATCAAAGTAGAAAAAGCAGCAATGTCTCTGCAGTTATTAAAACATATGATATGTGGGGAAACACCTATCGCACTACCAGCTTTGGTCATTTGGTTGGCTTACTAGAAAGCACATAGAAACTCTGCACCTTCACCACAGCTGCTCAATCCTCCTCAGGTTTTATTTTTTAAATCTGGATCCAGACCTGCACCAAAATACACATAGTGATAGACAATCATTGGATACCAGATGTGTAGCAAACATGTAAGTCCGGCCAAAATGTTCAAAAAAGGCCTTATCTCTCTACATTAAGAAATACTGTAAACAAATCCTGGAACTAAAGATGTTTTTTTGGACCAAATTTCAGTAAAATCTATTAAAATATTTTAGATATATCCCACTAACTATAAATATATAAAAACAGCAAATAAAACTGAAACATATATAACCTTATAAGTAGAGGTAATATTACATTAAACATACATTCTTTTTGCGAAACCTCCATCATCAATCTGAGAGTTTGTCCACAAGAACCACAGATTGCCAAAATGTTCTTGCACATTGAGGAGAGTCCATAAAGTCAACTCTGAAACAACAGTAATGAGTCCTCAGAGGCTCTGTTGTCCACATGTGTTTTCAATTACACTGGCTGATTAGACCACTTATCAGGTTGAAGTTGAGTGATGTATCCTGGGAAATACATCTTCTACAGATACCAAACTCTATGAACTAACAAAAGTTATAACTTTGTTAATTGTTCCACCATAATAGATGCAGTAAAGATAATAGGAAGTTTGGCAATGGAAGTTAAATCATCTGTGTGGGTGGACTACAGTTTGGATGTGTAGGGGCTTTAATTTTCTTTTTTCTTTTTTAATTTAATTAAGTCTCTAATTAAGTGTTATTATATGCCCAAGTTAATTGTTTTTCTCAGCACAGATACCAACAAGAAGAAATGAAAATCTCTGTGAAGAAATATTCTTACTAACTTTATGGTTATATATTTTTTTATTGCCTCCATGTCTGTTTGTTCAGAGCGTCTTTGTTCAACCTGTGTAAGAAAACAAGAGATGACCACACAACGAACTGACCTTATTTCTGCCGTCCTGTGGTTATTATCAGACCACGTTTGACAACAAAAAGACATGTACGTTACAACAAATAACAAAGCTTGTGTCACATATGAAATGATGAACAATAATGTAAACTAGATGTAAGCAGTAGTAAATGTACTAACTGTACCTAAAATATACCAATATTCTGCTTTAAACTACTCACAGTAAATGTGTGCTGTCGTATCACTGTAGGAGTGAAGTAGCTTAAAAAATACAGACACTCAATCTTCTCAGAAGAGAGTTTAAATGTTTATAAAATCTGTGTCGTTTCAAAGAGAAAACTGTTGTGTCCTGCAGCTGTGAGCTCTTTGTCCAGTAATACTGTGAACATTTCCTATGAAGATAACCTGTTATAGCTCTCTGTCACGATGTTAACATGTGGACAAGTTCAGTATTATCCACCAAGTCTACTTCAGTGTACAACTGTAAAAGCACTAATAATGAGTGTGTACGTGAAGTGATTGCTCAGTTGTATCTGGGTCATGTGTCCATCCTGCTGTTTTTTCCCAGAGTAGCTACTGTGTTAGAAGATCTGCATGCTGCCTGTTGTTTGGGTCAGTGTTTGCTGCTGTACTTTTCTGTTTTACACCCCTGTAATAAATGAAATAGTATGTTTTTACCAAAGTGTTTAAATCTCCTCACCGACTCTCCTGATCCTACGTGCCTCAATAAAGTTTGGACAAAACAACCCTGATAACTGTTTATCTTTTTGTCTCAACAGGACCAGCATACAAACAACTACATCTTAGTTAGCTAGTTAGCCGGCTAGTTAGTTAGTTAGTTTATATTTCCATGTGGTGCAAAACATGGAGGACATCCCACATGGGATTACAAGAGACCAGAATAAACCAAATGTCAAAGTTACCACAAGACCACGTCCTGTAAGACATATATTTAAAATACTTAAATTCAATGTGTCAGTAACTAATGTTTTTTTTAAAAGCATAAAACATTCATATAAAATTTGTTTCATGAAACAGTTTTGTGTGATTTGATGTTTTATCCACAAATAGAGCCTTTTAGGTAGTAAATGTATTAATTATTATTTATTTGATTTGTTTGAATAATAAAATAATGGCTTCATAAAAGCCTTGATACATCATGAATAGATTGATGATAAACAGCTCAAATAAAACCTCAAGTAAGAGAAGGATTAGTTAAAGACTTAATTAAAAAGGAACAATAATAAATAGATGAAATGATCGTTACTTTGTAATTAAAAGGTATAAACAATTAAATACATCAGCAAAATGAAACTAAATCAATTACTTGATATTTAAAGAGATTTTGTAAAACAATCTCATAGTTTTAAAAAGCAATATAAATGAAAAGAAACCAATTTAACAACATACTTTCTATTGGAGCCTTTTATTTTTCTCCAGCAGTCACTTGTCACATGTTAAGAAAACTTTATTTGTAAATCCATTAAAACAGCATATAGGAAATAAAAGGCATCATGTAACAGAAAACTCTCATCTGCCATATTCATGTTATAATGTGCAATAACATTTATATTTGTTATAATATGGTATAATATAAATATGGTGGTTATATTACATTTAAATCCGTAGCCTAGCAACCAAAGGTTATTCTGGAGTAAGAATAAAGTTCTTGTGTTTTTTCATGTTATCACGTCACACAAGTTGATAAAATTCTACCATCCGTGATCTTACGAAATCCTCTCAGCGAGGAGAAGAGAGAACATACAGAGAACCAGCATGTGCTGACATTTCTGCATTAACCTGGGGCAATAATAGACTCATGTCCGAGCTCTAATCGATCCTCTGCTCCAGTTCTGATGCTGACATTGATCAGCTCTGTCAGTCTGTGCAATGTCAGTGTGGAATTACTAAAAGGCCTCTAGACTATTGCACAAGCGTGACACAATTACAGTTAATTTTAATCAGTAGCTGAGACCTGATTCATGTTGGAGCTGATGGGAAGATATATAGTTATATTTTATTAAATGCCACCAGCTTCCTGGTGAGTGATACTTTTTATTTTAAGTTTCAAAGCTTTTTTTTCCACATGTGAAACCATTGCTACTGGGGCTGAGAGGCATCTTAGTACGTCAGTAACAGGTGGAGACAAACTCTAAAGCCAGAACCAGTCTGTAGAAATCCCACAAGTCCACAAGACATTCAACCACTTATGTGAAGGTGAATAAATCACATCAGGAGCAAATTTCCAGCTTTAAAAAACTGTGCTTTGGACAACAACAAATGTTCTGCTGGCTTTGAGTTTGTCACCATGTGCCTGACTTGACCTACATCACAGACTCTGGATAAACCCTGGCTGATGATTTAGGTTATTCTAGTGCCACCAGCTGGGCCGAGCAAAAATCTGGCAGGACAGCAGTAGTATACTCCAAACAAGATCACACCGGACGTGTTCACACACAAAAACTAAATGACAGCTCTGTGTTTTCATATGGATCACCGAGCCATGTTGCCTAACTATAATCATATCTCAGCTGTAGTTAACCATAACCTGTCCTGAACCTTGGACATACCATTGTTGCCATTGCAAAAGCAGGAATCTTAAGAATCATTCAGTATTGGCAATATAATAATATAATAATAGTAATAATAATAACAAAAGATAATCAAATGGACTCATTCATCACCCAAAATATAGTGTTGAATGTGATTGGTTTCTACTTTTCCTGTGAACTGTTTTGTCTCTCATGTAATACGACTTTGTTTGGAGTAAACCACCAGCTCTACGGTCTAGATCAGGGAGCTCAGTCAGTTTTATCTTGGTTTGTTGCGGTCTCCGTGGACTGCTCAGGCTCGGTGGCCTCCTTCTTGCTGCCTTTCTTGGAGCTGATTTTGGGGGTGCCGTTCAGGATGCTCTCCGAGGTCTGCAGCGTCTGGAAGTGCTTCCTGGAGCCCAGCAGGGACGGGTTGTTGACCAGCGTGTAGAGCAGCTGCCAGCGAGAGCGAATCCTCCGACTGCTGGTCGCCTTGCTCGGCCGGTTCTCCTGGATCCCTGAAAGCATGGAGGAGGAGCAGGCTGTCAGGGCAGAGGGAGACACCGGACTGAAAGGCTGAGGGTCGATGAATGTACTGCAAATCTGGTTACTCCAATCACTGCGATGTTCATGTTTCATAAATATGAATAAATGTGGAAGATTGAAACAAGGTGAATCTGTTATTTGTTATTAGATCAATAATTTCAGTTCTGGTCTTGTTCTGGGGGTGGTGGGTCTAGAGATCCTGCTAAATGTTTGGATGCTAAGTGAATGGATGACAACATGCTAACCAACATATGTGTGTGTGTGTGTGTGTGTGTGTGTGTGTGTGTGTGTGTGTGTGTGTGTGTATGCAGTCGGGATCTATACCTTCCTCTGCGTCTCGTATTTTCTGTCCAGCTCTGCCGCCCTCGATCATCATGTCCAGCAGCAGCCCACAGAAAGCCTTCACCACCGGATGTGACTGGCTCACCTCCACCTTCAAGAAGTGGGTGTAGTATCGGTAGGCTGGATGGGGTCAGAGGTCACAGAGCGTAAAGTCAGACTGAGAACACATCCGGATAATATCTTCAATTCTGTGCGTGCATGCTTTCTTTGACCACACAACTCCAACTTCATATTTATCGGTTAATGCTGTTTTATCTTTTCATTGTCAACAAATCGCCTGAAGAAACCAAAACCAACGATTCATTTATCCAACTAATAAACATCGTCTGGTTGCCGCAGCCTGAGAGCTGATGCGTATCTGCCACAGAACTGCATCATGTGCTTAAAGTAATTTAATAAAGCCACACTGTTGTACCTGGGTCATAGGACTCTGCGGTGCGGTGCAGCAGACTGACGTCGATACGACCCAGGTGGATGATGTTGTACAAAGCTGTTATCACCATTCTCCATATTGCCACTATCACTCCCACCAACGTGTTGATGAGGAAGAGCAGGTAGGTCAGGAGGAAGAGACTCTCTCTGGAAATCACCATAGAATGTGTCAGAAAAATTACCTTAGCATTTTACACATGAAGACCAGTTCACTTGTCGTTGTCGGTATCAATCAGCCTGATACAAGAAATACAGCTGGCTACAGCAGAGTCTAAAGACATATTTCAAGTTGCATGATGGGAAGTGAGAACTTTATTGAATTGCAATACTAAATTGACGGAGTAACTATTCAATAATAATTTCTGTACATTTGTATTTCCCAATAAAAAGGACTAAATGGTGTTTCAAACTGCCGGGAGCGCAATTCACAAAACACAGGATCGGTTGTTATGTAAAGTTGTTGTCTAAATTAAACATATTAAAGTATAAAAATACTGGAATTTATACTTTTATTTCTTGGCTTAAAAGTAATTTAAATTAAATATATTAGAGTATAAAAATACTGGCATTTACGTATTTATTTCTTGGTTTAAAAGTAATTTAAATTCAATATATTAGAGTATAGAAATACTGGAATCAGCCTACAAAATACACAACAGTCCTTTAATTGTAAAATCAAACTACCCCATGCCCCCAATTACAGCTCTGACATAATTAACAATCAAATCATTGTAATATCTCAATGACAGAGTGATTTCTCTAATATTCTACTGAAATTGATCTTTTCCCATTTGTAAATGTCACAAAACTTACAGCACTGAGAATAAAGCAGTTCAGTATCAGATGGAGAAACATATACTCTATCTATTAGCTTCTTTTAAAATAAATTAGCACAATATACAACAGTTACAACAAATACCTTTCACAGGTAACTCGAGCACAACTTTACACGATTAATTTCTATTTAATTGATTATATTATATTCTAATTATATTCTGTTACTATATTCTATTATAATATTGCCGGCTTCTCATACCTGTGGTTCAAGTCTCTTGTTCCAGCTTCCTTCTTGATGAAAGCAAACTTGGCAGTCACATGCTGAAGCACTGTCGCCAGTGTCAGTGTGACCCAGGCAGGCCTGAGACGTCACAAACCACAGTGAGGGAAGAAGAAGTTATCTCTGTTCCGATCATTAATTAAAAAGAATAAGAGCTACATGCGACGTTGCCGACTCACCATGCCTTTCCTGCGATTTCAAACACGATGATGTTACGGCCGTGAAAAATAGGGATAATGATCAGAAACACCAGGAACAAGAAGCAGATGAAAAACACAACAGTCTGGATGGCCATTCCTGCAGCACAGCACAGAAACAGGCCGTTATTAACCATAAAGTCAAAACACATGTCTGAATATATTTTCTTTCTTTGTTTTTTATCGAAGCAGTTTATTAAAAATCTGAAAACTAAATTCTGCCATTTCATTCATCAATCCAAATATTAATTAAAGGATAAGAGAAGCATTATTTTATATGTTTTCTTACTGTAAAAAAATCCCACGAAGCGACCAAAATCAACAAACTCAACTCAAAGCTCATTGGTTCCCCAATATGTCATTTTTTCAAAACGTCTCACAAACACACTGGCTTTTTGCAGACTTCACTGTGCTGTAGAATTAATTTTAAATGAATAAAACCGATCTCAACTTTTTAGAACTTTAATAAAAAATAATGAACTGAAATCTTTCATTATAAAAGTATTCAGACCCTTTGCTGGTCAAGTGCTTCCTGTTTGCTAAGAATGGGACAAAGAGCCCAGATTCAGGTGTGTAAAGCTTGTAGAGGTTTATACTCAAAGAGGCTTCTACAGAGCACTGAAATAAGGGTCTGAATACGTTTGCAAATCTTCACTTCGGATTATTGAGTGTAGATGTGTTTTTAATAGTCTTTCTCTGAACAACAGTGGAGCTGTATGGAACAGAGGGATAAAATATGATTCTCTTTCGCATCAATTTAATTAGTTAGTTTTGTTCTTTTCATTGGATCGGTTGGAAATATTCCTTTATTTGTTGTAGAATATTACAAGCTTTATCCTGAAATGAAGTTAGAATCAATGATGATTTTCAGCTTTACCGAAGCAGACGATTGCAGCCTGGTATCCTGTCAATCCCATCCAGCAGACGATACCAGGTTTAGATGGAGAGATGGTCTTCTGGCTGTTATAGATGTTGTAAATGTCTCCCTTATACAGGCCTTTCAGGTTTGACCTACAAGAAGTGAAATCAGTGATACGTCAGGCAAGAGGGAATCTAACAGACACAACACACAGCACAGAGAGATGTGGGTGGGGTTACATCGGGACGCTCGTCCAGTTCCCACTTGGACATGGGCATGAAAAAAAGTAGTAGTAGCAGAGTAAAGTTAGAAGTTGAGCTTTGTAGTTGGATAAATTCAGCCATTTGACTAAGAAAAAAAAAAAGGAATAAAGCAGGAACATTTACTATCAATAGTATTTCAATTATCACATCGTTAAAAGTTACTGAGGAGAAATCAGGACTCATCAAGAAAAGATAATCGACTGTAACCAGACACCTCTCTACGGAGTGTTATTGCACATACCTGTGGAGAACCATGGACCTCATGAGCATAACGAGACTGACCAAACAAGACAGGGTCATCGCACACAGGTAGCACACTAACAAAAGCAAGACAAAAGAAGTTATTGTTCTTTTTCTTTTTTAAAGGTACAGTGTCAGATTTTGTTAAAATGCTAAAAAAACAAGTTTCCTCACATACCTTCCAACAACCAGGTGTAGAAGGTCACGATCTTGACGACCTCCATCCTGTTGTCTGATAGGACGATCCCGAAGCCCAGTAACAGGAAGGCGATGTTTTCATCAATACCAGCGCGGACAATATGGAGAATGGGGACCACCATCACGACCAACAACAACGCCGTCTGAAACCAAGAGAAGTTACAACATGGTGTGTTTTCTGCTCCACAAACATAAACAGCAGTAAATACATTTTTATCAGATGGTAAAACATGATGATGATGATGATGATGATGATGGCTGATGAAGGACTTACATGATATATCGCCACTAAAGCAACAAACGCCGACACAGCCAGCTTGAGCGGGAAACGAAACACTGAAAGACAGAATGAGTTATTGTCTCACCACATCCCTTCAGACCTTTAACTTATAAGATTGGCTACAGTCAATGTGTCATTACATTGTAAAAAATCAAGAGAGAAGGTACTCACCTTTTTCAGGTATATAAATATAACTCTTCGGCACCTCCAGTATTCTCTCTGCCAGTGTTGGTTTGTCTGTAGCTGACGAGCTACAATCATGAACAGATCATGTGAGTCAAATACAATATAAACGCTCTTCCTTTCAATTTAAATATAATGACAGGTGACAGTAATTAAGATGAAAAATTAATACATTTTATTGCCCTAAATCATTTTAATGAGATAATCTAAATGAATAAACCGTAATTTGTAATGTGTAAATGTATAATCATATAATATAAATAATATAAACAATAGAATATAAACAATGCTACAAAGTTAAAGTCCATTTTGTTAAATTACCAGCTGCATCTTTGGAGAATTTTAACTTCAGTAAAACATCATATCTTCATCAATGTGGGGAGTTTCAGTTTAAGGGGATTAGAGAGTCAATATATGAAATTGTTTCAAAGTTTCATATGTAACTTTCACATGTGCTTTTATTTTATGATGAAGATGATTATGATAAAAAAAAAGTGGATTTATTCTGAAAGGTAGTGGGAGGAAAGAAAGTTCTGGTATATATGAAAGAGCGCTTCAAACCTCACACCTGTGGTTTTTGGGCGGGAAAAGCACAGGTGTCAGTGATTACTAAAATAACGAGCACATTTCATTTAGCTGATGGGATCCTGGTTTTGTTCATACTGGTCCGCGATCACGGTGTTCTGGGACACTGTTCACCTGCGTTTTGTAAGATCTGTAAAATAATACCACGACCTAGATGTGTCATGAAACTAAGCATCATTGCTTTAGCTCCAATCACCTGACAGCGGACGACTTTTTCTTGAGAAGTGACTTCACGTAGTCGTTGTAGTAGCTGCTGTCGAGGTCCTGTGAGCAAAAAAAAAACTTACAATGAGTCACTGTATGAGGAAGTAGCTAGAGGATGTTATTACGATAAGGTCAAAGGTCATGTGTTTCAATTTCTTGATAATTTCCAGTGGAAAACGTTTGACTCTCCATTTGGACCAGAGTCATGATTTTTTCATCTTCATTTAATTAATTCCTGCCTGTTTTCACATCTTCTAACTCTCCTCTCGCTGCAGACCCTACCACGCCCTCATGACCTGCAGTAACCTCTGCTTTCCCTCCGTCCCCATTCACCTGACGCCCCACACCCACCTGCTCACCTGTTTCCCATTCCCCAATCAGTCACAGTATTTAAACCAGTCCAGTTACTCTGTTCTCAGTCCTGGTGCCTCAGCTGTCTGTTCCTGTCGGTTCTGTTGCTTTTGTGATCTTAATTACAGGTGAACTGTTTTCTGACCCATCAACACCGCACTGAATCAAAACCACTGACCAGGCCATGTAATATTTAAATTGCCCCACTGCCACTTGACAAAATAAATCCTGTCCGAAGGCGGCTTTAGGAAGGTTCAGCATCATTTCAAGAAGACAGAAACGATCCTGTTATATTCTGGATAATTAAGGGTCTTGATACTGCTCATTCCCTGAAATTAAAACTGGGTTTCGGGCACTGAGCATGGTTGAAAAGATTACCTCAAAAGATATATGTCATTCTCTTTTTGATGAGCTGTATAATTAGTTTGAATAAGAAAAAGTAAAAATACAAGTTTAAAAGGTTAATGACTGAAATTTCTGGTTTTCCTGTTTGTTTGTTCTCACCACAGGGAGCTCTAAATCTAAATCACTGACCAAAACTGTAGACAGATTAAATCTGCTGTTGAAACAAACTCATTTATTTGAAAGGGGGGGAGGAAATATCACCTCCCTTGTCATAATCTGCACAAGGACGCTGAGTTAAACCCACTCTGCTCTGAACAAGCTGCTTACAGTAATCATGGTTGTGATTTACATAGTTGAAATTCATGTTTCTTGCTTCAGTTGCACCAGAGACAGTTTACACAAAAATCATGAGGCAGAAAAAATGTTTGACTATGTTTTGTCCTGGCTGTACGTTGACGTCCATGTTGATGTCTTTTCTCACCTCATCAGTCTTTGGTCCTTTGACAAACAGCAAAATAAACTGGACACAGAGATATGCCAGGCAGGCCAGCTGAGGCAGACTCGCAAGCAGAGCGTAGAACTTATAGATCTGCGAAGAGGAAAAAATGTTAAAGTGTCAGTTTTTGTTCATGTGGTTTTTATGTGTTTCAGCTGAAATTAATGTCACGTTCTGATTAGTCTGATTAATCCACTGTCAACAGTTTTCAGTATTTTCTACTGAAGCTTAAAGCTGCACCTTTGACATTTGTTTTACTTTTATAAAGATTATTATGCCAAAGAAATGTGTAATTTTTGAAGAAACCGAACAGGACCGACTGCACTCCACAGCTAGCCTTAGCTAAAGCTAACTTACCAAGTTTTTCCTCTTTCGTGTGACTTAAGATGAATTTTCACGCCCCAATATCTTAGTCTTTGAGTTTTGTAATGCCACATGTAAAACAGTGTCTAGAACAAAGTGGATAAAAGTAACACAGATCTAGAAACTAATCCTGCTAATATAGTTTAGATTTCTTTTAGATTGAGAACAATAACTTATCTGGTTTATCTAGCAATGATAGTACTGTAACTTTTCCTCTGCAGTTCCCCATTTAGAGTATTTTGGCCTCTTTCAGCACATTGTTTTGGCTTTACAGCTCAAACAGCTTCTGTTTTGGTTCATTTGTGTCGTTTCCAGCAGCAGCATGAAGCATGAAAACGGCTCCAATGAACCCACAGTATATTATAATATTGGAGTAAAACCTTTTCGTATGCATATATAAGCATGTTGCTGGTATCTTGCCTCTGGAGTCTTTGGACAGTCAAACTTCTGCCACACCAGGACCCCGAAGTGACTGAAGGAGAGGAGCGCCCCGAACACATAACCTGTTTTACGCTGCAGAGTGCCGCAGGCCAACAGAGGATAATACAGGACTGGATAGTAGAAGATGGCGATGATCTTCATGTACTCTGACAAACGAGGGATAACACAGAGGAGTGTGTCATTTATTGACAAAACAGAAGACAACGATCAGGACGGTTCATTACTAAACTAGTTTCTGTCTCACTTGCCTTAAATAGAGACTAGTGTTTTTGATCCATTAAATCACTTCAGTCTTTTCTAAATTTACAAGGTTAGAGGAAAGTTTTACTTCCTTCCAGTTACTACTTATCTTAATATAATGAGTTTAAAAAGCTTCAGGGCAAATAAAAGAAACAGATCACTGTGTGTGATTGTATATTCTGAGACTGCACACAATGTAGGTCTTTAATTAAACACAGGCATGTCCTAGGGCGCCCTGGTGGCTCACCTGGTAGAGCGTGTACCACAAAGGATTAATCCGAACCAGCGGCCTTGGTTTGAATCTGACCTGTGGCCCTTTGACTGTGACCCTGTGACTTTCCTGTCTCTCTCACTTTCTGTATCCACAGAAAGGCAAAAATGCCCCAAAAAATAACTTAAAAAAAACACAAATGTCCACCTTTAATTTCCGCTGGAGTATCTCTGCAGAAAGGCAATGGGTCCGGGGCGATCACCAGCATAGCCAGCTTGCTGAACACCAGTCCAAACACAGCCATGGTCAGGCCCTTTTCCTGAGTCTGGTCCAGGAAGTTGGTCGGACTGTGAAATAAAAACAGGAACGTGTAAGACAAACCTGCCGTCTGAAGCCCCAATTATCTCTTAGGTGTATTGTGAATTGACCTGAAGATGCTGGAGGATCCTCTTGCAAATCCTTGGCAGAATTTGTTTTTCCTGGAGAGAGCTGCCAGGATCAACATGACCACCAGCTACAGGGGAAGATGAAGTTCATCAGGACATCAGGACTTCAATTAAATCACATCACTGTTTTCCTCTCAAAACTCGGGTGGCCTACAACTCAGTACTGCACCTGAACGCCTCACACACACACACACACACACACACACACACAGCACTGGAGCTGATGCTAACAAGCTACATTTTTTACCACCTTTAACATGTGATTCTGCTCCATGTTACCTTAAGGTTTAAAGTGTACAGGGATACAGACTGAACTTAGTTCTTAACAAACTTAACTTTGTTTCCTCTGCTTCCGTCGTATCTGTTTTCTTCAATGATTCAATTCCACCACAAAAAGGAAGGGTCTCAGTCAGTGCATGCTGGGAAGTCCGCTAATGTTTGTCTGTAAAAACCTAATTTAATGAGTCGTCTGAACCATCAGCAGTCCTTTTATTTCTGCTCATCATTTCAAGTCCAAAGATTTCAAGTCAGAACGACTCATGTTTCTAAGTTCTGAAATGGTCTAAAAATATTTGTTTAATTAGTCTAAATTGAAGTAACATTAAATGAATAAAACTTATATATTTATCTAAAGTTAATAATAAAACACACTCCACTAAATGTCTGCATGATGTTTTACTTCTGAGCGCCTCATATAAAGAGCATTTTTCAGACCGGACTCTTGTTATTTCTGCTCAGCTGCAGTGACCCAGCTGTCACAGTTTATTATCTCCTGAACAAGGAAAATGGCCCGTGTCCCCTCTGTGTACAGTACGAGGGGGTCTCTTGACCGAGTTAAAGTGGCCCTCACTTGTAATTGGGTGAAGGCGAAACGAGGGTAAACATCGTTAAATCTGACATCAGTCTGAAGCGAACACAGCTGATGGTTCATAGAGAAAGCCCCAAAGGATTTGATGGAAGATGCACAAACTTCTACACTCACTGTTTTCCACTAATGTTGCATTTAGAAGGAGGACAATGTTTTGTAAATGCCTTTATACAGCTTTATGTAAATTAATAGATATTTACAATCAGGAAACCTGCAGCCGGTTGCATCAGCTGTTCATAAGGTCAAACTTTCAGCCTGTTTGTAACGCAAGTGTTTGGAGTTTAGCAGTGTTTGCAGTTTTAAGCATAAAACTGGTTGCACAACACAGGCTGGTTACCATGTGGAGACTAGTTACTAAATATTCAGACTCACTAAATGGCAGATGTAACTTAAAATACTGTAAGTTAACCGAATTAGCCAATGTTCTGTTAACATGCTAATACAACCCCTTTAGCCTTGATTATGTCATTCTGTTGGGACCATATGTCCTGATGCTTCAAAATGCTGTGTAACAATGACGTAAACGGACGAGACGATTGTTTGTTTTCTCTACTTTTCTCAAATCTTTGCTTTTTTTTCTTGTGAATTAGTCAAGTGTTTTACCCACTGAATGAAATGGGAACATCACTCTTTGGTTGAACAGCTCACAGCTCATGGATATTCCTCCTCAAAATTACACAACACAAATACAGTGTTTGTCCTCGAATTATCTGTGTCCCAATTCAGGAGCTGCGTCTTTCAGAGGCTGGATTTGGGGAACGATTGCACCACTGTGGCACAATTAAGCCTTTCCCACTTCGAAGGCTCCAACATGTGGATCCTTCGTGGCCCAACCTATCCCAAGATTCATTGGGTTCCAGATCAGTTCAACAGCTAAAAATATAGCTGTTAAAATACCAAGAGACTTAAAACCTCAAGTTTTTGTAAATAAAAGTTTACATGTTGTCAAGTTTTCTTGGCATCAGGAGCGACGCGGAAATCCTCCGTAGGCCCGACCGTCTCATTTTGTCTGTGCCTTTGCTGAATAAGAGAAACATGTTTTGTGACGTGACAGAGCTACGGTGAAGTATTGATTAGGTTTAGATCGTGCTTTGGGTTAAAGCACAGTCACCTGACCCTCCTCCTTGAATGTGAACATATGATGTTTTGGGACATTTGCAGAAACAACTTATGCCGTCATTTTCTTTGGGAGACAGATCTCATGTCTAGGTGAACACTCAAAAGAAAATCTGCCTTTACATTTCAGACGTACAGTCGCTTTTTTTTTTTAACTTTGACTTGAGTATACTTACAGATATTGACAGCATGCATACGTTGAAGAGTCTGTCATCTGCTGTTGGGTAACATGGTAAAATAACTCTGTGACAAAAACAAAGAGACAATAAATAAAGCTGAAGTCAGTCACATTCAGAGCAACCAAGCTGCAAATGTGTGAGAAACAAAAGAAATGAGAATCTTAGAGAGACGCCCTCTTGCAAATATCTGTCCATAATTTTCTGTTTTGAATTGACTGTCATTCTTTATTTATTTATTTATTTATTATTATTCAATAGAGTCCAGGTTTCAAAATTATTTCAGGGTTGGACGATTCAATTAAAATTTCCAGATTTGCTTTCACCTCTGAAACTGTGCGAATGAATCACAATAACAAGTCAAACTAAAACCTATCCTGCACATACAAAGACTCAGTACTAAATATGTGCAACAGTGAAAATAGGAATCAGATGTTTTTACAGATAACCAGTCAAACCTCCTGCTCTGATCAATCTGAAACGATCTGGGTTTCATACTCACTCTTTGGGTGGTTTGGTCGGCTCTGCGTTGTTGGAGTACCAGTCTGAATATTCATAGTAGGAATATTCAAAAGGCTCAAATTCAACTTTACTGTGATTCATCGCGGCTGCTCAGTCGAGTCAAACAGGTGAAGTGGGACAAAAAAAAAAAAAAAAAAGATCCAGAGGAGTCCGGATCCTCGTTCCCTGTCAGGTAACCTCGCTCAGTGATCTGCTGGTGCTGTAACGTGTCGGGACAGTTTGGCCCAAACACCCCGACACATTCCAGTCCAACCAAGAGCCAAACACAGCAGATTAACAGCTGCTGAGAGGGGAGTGAGAGAGGAGAGAGAGAGGTTCAACATTACAGTGAATGAGGGAAGAAATGGAGGAAGAAACTGACCCAAAGTGACCTCTAGTGCTCCTTAAAGTGACAAGTGCTCCTCATTCTCTAAATGTAGTTAATTAATTCAAATTTAATTGACTAGAGTCAAGTTGTCGTGTTTCTTAATTCTACTATAAACATTCATATAAAAACTGAAATTTCTGATCACTTTAGATATAGACGTACAGAAATGTGCAAAAGTTTTAGGCACTTTAGATATTTTAGATTCGTATCCATCACACAAGAGTGAGCCCAAACACACAGTCAGAGTCATAGAGAACTATCTGCAGATGGTGTGGCCCCCCACAGAGTCCTGATCTCAGCATCGTGGAGTCAGTCTGGGATCATGTGAAGAGACAGAAGAGACTGAGACTAAATCTGTATTTCCCTGCTGCCTGACTATGATGAAATTCAGAGTTTTTCGCAGATATTTAAGTCTGTCGTTGCTCAGGTAGTCGAACCTGCTGGTAGTTAATATCAGAGTTGGTGGTTCAGTCCATTTGTAAAATGCATCAGGGGGGAAAATGTGATTTACTTTGCATTAACGAACATAATGAAAGTAACTCTTACAGTCAATGATCCTAATCTACATCATTTAATCATGTATTTATTTGGATTTTGCTCATATATTTTGCATTTCCTTTTGGCAGCTAAAATGTTGGTGATGAAGTGAGGCACCATCTTTGATCTGAAGCAGTTTAAAGCGTGACTGTAGCTGTGTGGCGTGTTCATGTCGAAATAAAAGCACTCTGTGATCTCTGGTTAAGTAATGTCATTTTTTGCGCTGAAACGTGGCGTTAACCTGTTTGCCTCCCTCTGCCTGTTACTCAAGAGACTAATCTCATAATAAGATGAAAATCTCTCGTTTAAACAGAGGCGACCTTTGTGTGAGAAGAGATTAGGAAAGGCCAAAATGAGAATGTTGATCATTTGACACGTGAGGTAAAGCCTTAGTTCAGGATCCCTCAGAACTCGTGTTTTATTTCTATAACATGACAATAAGACAGAAAACATGAGATGAGCTGCTGCAGAGTCACTGACCAGAGGACGGACACAGATCACAGACCTACAGCTTCACCAGACTGGAGCATAAAGATGGACTCAGTGATCCAGTTAGCTCTTCCCGTGCTCGTCTTGTGCATCATGATGAATATTTAAAGGCTTATTTTCAGCCACTGGAGTCATTACTCGCAGCTGGAAGTGACACACTTTGCTGTGAAATCAGACGAATCTCCTTTGGCAGTTCAAAGTTTCTTAATCTGGATCAGTGAGCTTGCTCATATGACGGCGAGCACACAAGGGCCAGTTGATCTGACCCCAGGATTTTCTGACTGCGTGGGTGTACGAGGGCCACGCACAGGACCCACGCTGCCCGACTGCTGCTATTTCAAAATAAAAGGCCACCATTGATGTGCTGGATGTTATTCTTAGCTTCTTAAACTCCAGAGTTAAAGCTAAATTTAAGTCGCTAACAGAAGTGTTTGATGTCTGTATTACCTGCAGCAGGCGTGCAGCTCTGCTCCTCTGTTGTGGCTCTCTGATGGTTTTCATGTGTTTTGAATCTGACGATGAAGTAATACTGAGTGACGTCTCTTATCAAGCTGACATTTGGTTGAGGTGCCACCAACAACTTCAACCACAAATGTCTGCTTTCACATCTCTTTTCAAAGTCCCTTTATTTTGAAAGAACTGCAACATAGTCACTGTACAGGTTTCAGTGAAGAGGCACCGTGTGTGTTACAGATACTTTCCTCTCAGCTGATGAGTCGCTGCATCTTACACATTAAGTGTCACATTAATCGTATCTTTATGTATAATTATATATGTATTTATTATGTTTATTTGATCCGGACGAACAACATGTACTTCCTGTTTCATGCTGTGAAGTGATCCAAGCAATTTTCTTTTTAAATTCAGACAAGAATATTAATGAATATTTAACAATGGAAGCAAGTTTGTGGCAACAAAGAACAACATCAGTGCTGTTTCCTATTTAAACCATCTTCATCCACTATAACTGCACAGCTTTTTAGCTCTCTCTCTCTCTCTCTCTCCCTTTTTCTTTTTTACCTAACAGGCTCTTAACTCCACGTCTGTCTGTAATTGGAATATATGCAGTAAGCATTAAGCATTGGCCTTCTCCAAACCGCCCATTGTTCTGACAATGCAACTGAACAAAAGGGAAAAACTGTAACTCACACTGAAAGGACTTTACTCCTGTCTACGTTTTATACTTAGGACTTATTATGTTTGTGTGTGTGTGTGTGTGTGTGTGTGTGTGTGTACATGTAGCTCTATTGTTGTGAGGACAAACCTTGGTTTGAAACCATCGCCGTGAGGACATCTCACAACTTCAAGGGGCTTTTTGAGGGTTGAGACTTGGTTTTAGGGTTAGGGTCAGACTTAGGTTTAGGTTAAGGTTAGAGTAAGGGGCTAGGGGATGCATTATGTCAATGAGTGTCCACACAGCAAACGTTAGACTAAACAAAGTGCAGAGCGTGTGGGAAAGCAGACAGAGGAGGGCGCCCTTTGTTTCTCTGCAGCACAGAAGGTCCAGGTCTCAGAAGACTCTGTTTAATCTACAGTATGTGTCGGCGCTGACAAAGGCTACATCATCTCTTGTGAAGCGTGGCGGTCATGAAAACAGAATCAAAAACCATTTTCAAGCAATTTTTTACTTTATCAAGGCATGACAACATGAACGTAACAGTGACATTAATGACAGCAGGGATATACAGTCCATCTATCACCAAACAAATAAAGATCTGCACAAAAAAACATAGAGAAACACTAGAGGAGGAACTGTGATCGTGAGTCACTTCAGACACAAATCAAAGTCTAAATATGATACAAATAGACAGCAAGCACGATGATAAGAAGTGAATAGCATTTTAATTTTCAGAACGACCTGATGTTGAGACAACAAATAATAAAGTGGCCTTTGAGAAAATAACATCACGCAGAATCTCAGATGTGTATACACAGATACAAAGCAAGTGTGTGTGTGAAATGTCGTTCCTTTCAAACCAGGAGATGTGATTGTGGATGACTGCATGTGTTTCTGTGTGACGGTCTCAGTTTTTGAACATGTCGCACAGCAGTTTCTCCATGGGAGTGTTTCCGATGGTCCTGTGGAAGAACAGCAGTTCTATCCGCTCCGAGTTCACAAAGCGCAGAGACGGAAGAAGAAGAAGCAGCTTTCCGAACCTAAACACACACAAAAAATGATATAGAATCAACTTCTTGCATGAAACAGGGAATATTACAGTATGTGCAAACAATTTGTTGCCATCTCATCATTTATACAACAAGGATGTGACAGTTCAAGAAGTCTCGAGTCTTTGAGGGCAAGTCTGAGCCAAGGCGCAATAAACAGACTCCAAGTCAACATGCAAGACTGACCATTACAAACATCTTAAAACTGTTAATATTGTTTCAAGAATAGCACAGGCATGATGATTTATTAAGTTGTGAGGCAATGCAAGGCTTACCTATCAATGTGCCATTTATTTCTATTGTTTTTTTTTTATATTTGTTTGTTTTTTATTAAACCAACTGGCCAATTAAAAACCTGTTGTTGAGTCACATTGAAGCTACACTGATGTGTGAGACAGAGGAAGTTTCACTGATCTTTGGGGCCCAAATTTAAAACTGTAAGTTTTGCTTTTTGTAAATTCAATTTTGCAATAATTAAATCTGAAAAAACAATAATTAGCTACAACAGACTGGAAATCAGTGAGAGAAAATGAATTAAAGGTACACTGCATGACTTTTCTGTGGTGCTCCCGAATCCCAAATTATTAACTCCAACATTGAGGGACTTTCTTTAAACTGGTGAAGCTGAGACAAAATACATGATTTGCTTTGATAAGTACTTTGATAATACAGAAAATGAACAGGACTTTGCTTTATTATTTGCATGTTTTGGGCTCCCTCTGGTGGCCGTGGGTAAGTTTGGTTTTTGCCTTGTGTTCAGAATATAAAACATCAGATCATTTAAGCCCTTTAAGATCCAAACGTTAGACTTTAAAAGGAGAAATTAAGTGTAGAAAAGGAAACAAAGAAACTAATTTCTACTGCAACAGTTGAAAGAAACGAGGCTGTTAATGAAAGAAAATCATTGTTGAGGAGGCAGAAATCAACTCCTCACAGAGCAGGCTGCCGATTAATGAGATTTAACAGTGTAAAAGAACTTAAAGGTGTTTTTTTGTTTGTGTTTTTTAATGTCCATGTAGCACTGAGGCATGAGACAGGATGTTACCTGGCTGGTTGACTGGGGTAGTGTGAGCGGATGTGTTGTCCCAGCATCACTTGAGACTGATCCTGCAGGTTCTCCACTTGTTCTGGATCTTTCAAACCACGAGTCTCTGTGCAGAAGAAAAACCACATGAGTCACACAAACACCGTTGTAGACTGAGAAAAACACCCGTGTCATCACTTACACTTAATCATACTGACAGAATAATTATCCAGATGTTACAAAAAGGAGACGATACTAATAATAATAAAGTGTCACTAAGTATAAATGTTATAACTGATAAGTTATAATATATTATAGTTATCACACACAACCCAGTAACACAGTATTGGGACATTCTTTTCACTGTATAAATAATAATAATAATATCATATAAATTTCAAGTCATTTCTCAAAGTTAAAGATGAAATTGAAGTTAAAATATATTGTGTAGAAATCTGAGCGTTAAGCCTCAGGGTGGCGCTAGAGGAGAGAGCATGGAGTAAAGGGTTTTTTGATATTTCCAGGGGATAACTGAAATCATAATAAACCGTCTCCTGTGGAGATGGTAAGTTCCTCACCTGGCTTGAAGAGCACGATGGCCTTGAGGCAGGCGAACTCTGTTGGGTCGACGGCGATGGCCTTGAAGCGGGTGAAGACCTCCTGCAGGAGGCGCAGGTCCAGGCTGGTGTAGCTGGTCTTTCCCTGCATGCCGGGGCAGAGGTCCGGCAGAGAGAGCAGCGGGCAGCTGTCCAGCGGCAGAGACCACTGGATGGCACAGAGCAGGAAGAGCTCGCTCCACGCCTCCTCCAGCAGGATCACCTGGGGGAGAGGGAGACGGTGAAAATCTAACAGAGATGTTTCAAGAAATATGGAAGTTCATTGCTGCCAGAAAAATATATAACCACGATGAGTTATCACATAATTATTACCCAGTAACACAGAATTATGATTTAGTAATTTAGTTTTCGTAGATAAAATAATACTGATCTCATAACTGTGATGTACTAAGTCACAAATATGAGATCATGAGTTTTTATTTAAATCTTCTTTACAACTTTCCCTTCAACTTTTTATTTTCCTGCAACTTTGTATAACTTGGAAAACAGACCACAGTGAAAACATCATGTACCTGGTCTCTGAAGGGCAGGTTGGAAAACACGGGCAGGTTCTTGGCCCACTTCACCGACATGAAGAGCAGCCTCGCCGAGGTCTCGTACACGTTCTCGGAGCTGGACGGGTACAGAGCCATGTGATACTCCGAGGACGCTCTCTCCGGCTCGTTGCTGGTTACGTCGATGTTTTCGTCAACTGAGACAGAAAAGATGAGTTTAGAATCGGGTGCAAGGAACTCTCTTTAGCTCAGTTTATGTTCTTCTACTGGAACTAACCTATATAAAAAATCATAGTGACAATAACTGACACAGACTATAAACTACAATCTGGCTAAAGATATTTGTTGTACCTCCTTTCTCTCTACCCTCATTTCCTGTCATCTCTCTACTATTAACTTATAAATGCTCTCACAAAATATTAAAAATAACTATCTTATAGCTCAGCTTAGCTGGTCTCAGGTCAGTCTCAGTAGTGGCAGAACCAGAGTTCAATCACGTCAAATCTGAAAGATTTTGTGTATGAACCAGGTTCAGGTCTCACTTTTTGGACTCGTGCAGAACTCTAGTTTATGTATACATGCTGACATGTTAGCTTGTTAGCATGTTAACATGCTAACACGAACTTGCTGAATGTTAGGAGGCGTGTTAATGTGAGGGGGCGTGGCTAAGAAGTAGGGCACTCTACAAGTTTGGACAACAAATCTGGGGTTAGTTTCACTAAAGTTACACATTAAGTTTGTCTGTCTGAGCGTTATTCTCAGGCAGCAGCTTCCGTCTCAAATAACAAACCCTGCTCACCGTCCTCGGGCTCCAGCTTGGCGCAGGTTTCAGCCGTCATGAGGCTGGCCATGAAGCGGTGGTTGTTCTGGGGACTGACGCAGCGCTGGGGGGCGACAGAGGAGGTGATGGACATGGAGGAGGTGATGTGGGGCCACGTGATGACGGAGCCGCCGGAGGAGGAGGAAGAGGAGGAGGAGGAGGAAGAAGAAGAGCAGGTGGGCTCCCGTGTGGTGGCCAAGTGCTCCTTCTCAGGGTCCACGTCGATGGAGTCCAGACGGACCTGAGCTGTGCTGCGGGGCTGCCGCTCGTTCTGCACCGCTGCAGGAAGAAGGTGAAAGGTCAGACCACCTGCTGTCTGAGGAGAAACACACTGACAGCGAATGTTTCTCGCATTTGAAACATATTTCCACACACTCACCGTCCTTGTTCATGCCCGCCTGCAGGCACTTCTTCAGCCGACATGCCTGGCACTGGTTGCGATGAGCTTTGTCCACCGGACACATGCCTGTACCGGCCTGGCACCTGTAAACACACAGGCAAGCTTTTAAAGGGAGAGTTCACTCAAAACAAACCCAAACACTCAGTATCTCTTTTGGTTTCGTGGTGCTTTAAAATATTGAAAAAGACCATGAAACTTGGGTTTAAACATGATTTAAAAAAAATACAAATTTATGATAAAATGTATGAAATTCAAGCTTTTTTATTTGAAAATAAAAGTTGTCTGTCTGAATCCACAAGGGAAATTTGGGACGAAGGAGGTGAAAATTTCTTATATTCACGCTAACGACACTGTGATCCAAATGAAAACAAAAAAAAAGTTTTGGCTCTTACTTTTAGTCAGAAACTGATTCACAGACGACACAATAAAAATATGTATAAAAAGAATAAAAAGTTAATTATATTTTGTGGCGCTTTAAAAGGTTTGTCTCCATCAGTATAAATGTTAATATTCACATAAAACAAACATTTTCACTCAAAATAGATGAATTTATAGGTGTACTCACATAAATTCAGTATGTTATATTATTCAGAAAATATATAAAAAATAAAAAGTAAAGTTACGAATTGTGTAATTTTTGACCGTACAATATTACAGGTATATTCACATATCATCTTACAGCCTGTTTATAAGCATAAACTAACAGAAACATTAATTTAGTGTTAACAGGCTTCAAGCTTTTAAATGCTATTTACATTTGTATCATGAATTGTGCCTTTAAAAAGGAATGAGAGTAATTTTGTTATTATGTGTTTGATATTATACATATAAGTTGTGGATTTTAAAGTTCAAAGTTAATGACTGAGAGAATTAGTTGGATAAAAAGCTGAATCTTAATTTCCCAAAATGCACCTCATGTAGGTTTAATGGGATGGGATCATCTCATGATGAATTTTGGTATCTGAAGATTTTAAGTAAGTAACATGGCGGTCCAGCAGGAGGGTTGGAGCTTTCACTTGCCTGTAAATGAGCCTCCTCCTCACGCTGCGTTTGAAGAAGCCGCTGCAGCCGTTGCAGGCGTAGATGCCGTAGTGTTTCCCGCTGCTGGTGTCGCCGCACACTTTGCAGACCAGAGCTGGGCTCAGAGCTTTTCCCGGGGCTGGACTCTTGGCTGTGAGTCAGACACACACAAACACACACACACACACACACACACACACAGGGCAGGTCAGTTAGTGAGTGCCATTCATTTTAGTCTGGTATTGTTTCATACATGTGCCTGCCATCTGCACTGTCAGCTCAGGCTGCATGTGGCTCCACGGTCTGACAAAGCACACGAGTCAATATTGCAACAGCCGTTTAGGTCTGAAAATCTCATTTAGTGGATGATTATGAAATTAAAACAAAAAAATGGCTGGAGGCAGATTAACAACTAAAACAAATGATGCAGGGATACTGGAATTAATCCAAATAAACCCATTAATCATAAATAAATTCAGACAGCACTGCTCACAGTTACATAATAAATATGTATTTTGACCTTTTTCTGCATTAATCAAGTCTTATTTGTATTTAAACAAAGCAGCTGTGTGAACTTGGAGTCATCGTTTCTTTGTTTTTATCTTATTGAAAATAGATTTATGTGCATATTTAAGACCTTTCAGTTTTACTTTGTGGTTGTCATGGTGTTAAAGAAGAATTTGTCACCACACAGATGGTTTTTAGTTAAATATGAATAAGATAAAAAACACAAAACAGTTTTGTATCTCGAACAGAAACTTATATATCATAAAAAAATTTAAAAAAATCAAAAAGCTCCATAACTCATTTTGCCTTGTAACTTTTTTCAAGGCCGAGCTTGTGTCCCATGTTTCAGGCTTCACCTGTTGCTGCTGGTGGTGCATGTGGCGCTCTTACCTCCTCTGCTGTCATCAGTCCCGCCGCTGGCAGACGACTCCGTGGGGGAAGAGGACGGCATCATGGGGATCTTCGACAGGTGATCCTCCATCATTTTTCCACTGAAAAACGTCTCCTCGATCGGTGACGGCTGGAGATGAGAAACTTTGTTGTAAAGTATTCGTCCTTTTCAAAAGATACAACGTCCGAAGTTCAAGTTCCTTTTGAGTTTAGTGAAAAGTTGAGCGGTGTAGCTGTAAGGGGTCTCCGGTGGTTCCCCCGGTGGACAGATGGCGGGTTGAGCCTCTACTGTGCTGTGGGCTCTGGTGCGGAGATGCAGATGGGCTGGGGTCCTGCCATGAGCTCGGGGCTGACACTTGTTGCACGTCAACAGGTTGTGTGTCCTCCCTCTGGCCGTCGGGGTCAGTCACTGTCTGTGGGTGCTCCTCGGTGGCAGCTCCTCAAAAGGGAGTCCAGGGGGTGGAGGGGGAGGATTAGCCCCAAGCGCTGTGTAAGCAGCATGCCTATTTGTCATCCTCTTAATCTTTACTGTTCATCTACTGGATCAATCAGTCACATTGCCAGAACGTTGGTGCTGATCGGACTGGGGATCTTCATCGAGTCTGCAAACAACAACAGGGGGAAAAAAAAGAGAAAAGAAATAACAGTGATGACTCTTAAAGCTCTCTAGTGGAAGAGCTGTAACTTTAGACCAGTTCCCATCCTGCTCCATCTCCCTCCGTCTCCTCTGTCCACGAGGGCATCCATCAGTCAACACTCCTCTTCGGTATCTGCATTTAAAGGAATGATTACATGAGGCGCACATTATTATATTTACCAGCCTCTTCGATTTGTATTTCCCCTCCTTTTGCCTCCTTTTCGCCTCCGAATTCCAGCTCCATTTCCCCCCAGCCGTATATTTGATCTGTATGATTGCCTCCCATTCATAATGAATCCCAGTGTTTGCTGAGGAGCTGCTTATTAACTCCTACTTTGCTCTTTTTTGACAAACTGGAGATCACCCGCTTCTCTCTCCTCCGACAGAGGAAAAAGGTCACAGAGGGAATAATAGAGTTTTGAATGGCTGATGTTTTGGCTGGGGCTCATTTGGCTAATTCATGACGGTCTCCCATTTATTATAAAGAAACTCGGATCATCATACATGTCTTTTACATAGGGAGCAGCTGCCAAGAACCAGGGAGAGAAATATGAAACATGCAGCTTTGTAATCACATTTGAATGAAAATGACTTGTTGTTTACTAAAATGTCAGACAATCTGCAGCTAAAAAGCACTGCACATTATTGCTATGATTAAAACAAGACCAGACAAACAAAGAGAAACAAGCCATTAAAAACCCTCTTTCCTAGCAATGATTGTGAAAATCAAATTGGAGAAAAGTCACAGAGCATCAACTGTAAAAGTCAAAAAATATCCAGCTCTAAAATTCAAAGCAGGTGTCGAACTACGCCTCAGTTTTTAGTGACGGTACGATCATCGCCTGACGGTCCAACGCTCGTGCAACTTTCTGCCCGTTTTCATCATTTGTCTCTTCACACAGTTGAGTGGTTCAAGTGAATGAATCTAATCGGAAGAGGACGCGAGCTGCCGTGGTTCTGACATCTGCCCGCTGGCATCTGCACCGACTCTTTGTTTGTTTTTTACTGTTTGCTGTTTGTTGTGTGGCTCGGGACACGTGTCAGTAACTGCACTAATGGCTGATTTCACATCGGACATACGAGCACTTGCATTACTTGATGTTTATGTCACTGTGGGGGCAGATGACCAAGATGAAACCACAACATCTAACATGTTATTGCCCCGTAGATCTGCATCTAACAGAAACACTGCAGCATTTACATTCATTTGGAGTCCTGTTTTTGGCCACACCAGTGTTTTTGTTTTGTCTCCACAGACTCCTGTGTCTCTTTAACGTCTACGTCTACACAAGCTAATCACTAACTCTGTCTAGTGTTTTGGCCAGAAAAACCAGAGCAATGAGCGAACAGACAAATAAAGGCAGCAGAGCTGATCTGGATCTGAATCTGAATCTGAATCTGGATCTGGATCTGGATCTGAATCTGAATCAGGTTTGTTGCCAAGTATGTTTTCACATACGAAGAATTTTCTTTGGGTTTTTTGGTGCATAACATTAAACATAGTAAGAAGAAAAAATATAAAAATTTATGAAAATATAAATATAATATAAATATGTACAGTTGGTGAGTATCTCTGTGGGTTTGGGCAGATCCAGAACCCAACACTGAGGAGACACATTTAAAATGCATTTTGACAACTGTATTCAAATAAAATACAACTTTAAAATTAAAACAAAAAAAATACAAAAAAAACCCTAAAAACTTTACAGACTTTTTCTGTTGACTTGTCAAAGTTTCTTTGGGTCGGGGGTTAGTGCGGGAATTCGAACCTCTGACATCAGTAAACACAACATGACATATCACTTTTTAAGTAGCTATGTTAGCAACACTTCCATCCGTCTTTTAGTTCTGTTTCTCTACAAACTCCTGAGGGACGTCTCTGGCTCTGTAGCTGCTAGACGCTCCGCTGTGTTCACCAGCTGGTCTCTGACTGTGTGTGTGTGTGTGTGTGTCTGCTGATGAGCAGGTCGTGGATAATGGGTTTATCAGAGCTTTTTCTCTGAGAGTGAAACAAAAATAGTAAAGTGTGGTGAATCACAGCTGCTATAAATCCTGGCTACAGCCCAAATGAGCAGCATGTTACACATTTGATCCATTATTAATACAAAAAATATAGATTACTGCAACTCAGAGTCCAAGGCAGAGTCAATTAATTTATGTTGAACAACTGGTTATTTTATTTATTTTATTATCTGTATAATCTGCAAAAACTTCAAACAACTCTTTCTAACCGTTTCATGTTAAACTCTAAGTAGAAAATGTGCTTGAGGAGCAAAATTAATGTCGATGTCAGCGAGTTTCAGATCCACAATAACAAGGCTCGGCCATAATTGGAAAAACAAAGTGGAAAGCAGTTAAGTAGATTAGAGTTTGACCACATTTTGTCTGCCCGGGCACCAGCCGCAGTCACCAGGAGACCGAGGGGGGAAAGAGACACAATTAGCTCAAAAGATTAAAAGAGCAGTGAAGACACACTTCTTGTGGGCATCTTTAGCCATATGGAGGCAACTCTCTTCATCCTTGGCCAACACACTGTTGACCTTTGTAAGATTTACCAGTTAATTAGTCTTCTCAGGTCGGGTTCACCCAATTACACGCCGATTACTTATTATTTTTTGTTTTCCTATAAGAGAAGCTGAGATCAAGACTGACGGAAAATAATTTGATCTCCTTCTGCTTTTTCTACCGTAGACAAACAAAATGAATGTCCTGCCTCTGTTCACCGTCACAGACCTCCACGAAAAAAACAAACAAACTAGAAAACAAAGAATAAACAGAGCGGAGGTGTTGGAGGTTGGTGATTACATGTGTCCTTTTAAAGGAGCTAAATGTAAGTTTTCTCTTACAAGACAAGAGGTTTGATTCGCTCTCTGAGCAGCGTCTTCGGTGCAGACTGGAGAGGCGAAGAGATGGAAACTAGAAATTTGCTCAAACACAAACATGCTGAACTTTGAACCCGGGTTTTGATGCACTCACACGTTTTTATATCGTAATGTTGAGGAAGCAATATTTTATTTCGACTGTATTTCTCATACTTTGAACCAAACATCTTCAACATTTGAATTATTTATTTTACTTTAATGTTTTTTCTATAATAATGGTGATACTATTTAACTGGGGTTGTACTGAGAATTAAAACAGATGGCGGTCTGTAGCTGACACCTTAGGAACTGTCTTTTTGTCTTTCAAAGGTTACAAAACCTCAGAAACAGCTTTTAGACCCGTCCATGATTTAGACCAAAAGCACCTAACCGACCAGTATCTGACTCACCTTCTCTTCATATATTATGCAGGTTTAATTTACTTATGCTGGTGCTTCCTTTTAATATCTTATGAGCAAAAGGAGCTCATGAGTGATAGGATTATTGCTTTATTATTTATTGAAATCATGTGTTATCCATTCAAATAATATGTGCTACGCAATAAGGGCTTCGTTTGGCAAAGCCTCAATTATTAAGCTCAGTTATAATTACTAAAGAGTAATTAAAGAAGTGCATCACAAAAGGTCTTCCTCTCAAACAGCCGCCCAATTTTCAACCTTCAGTATTGACAAACAGTCTTAGACCATCTCACTGCTTTTATCACTTGTATGGAAATTGTTGTAATTTACTTTAAGTGCGTTGCACACAACATTATATGTGATCTGCATCTTATTTTTTTAGTTCATTAGAAATGTTATTAGGTCCACAACAACCCGACTGTGGCCCAACTTTTCACCAGATTTCATTTTAATTTTCATGCATCTATATGTTTAAAGAAAGAAGAAAAAGGAGAGATTGTCCGCACGCTGAAAGTTTTGTTGATGCAACTTTTCAACACTAAAAATTCAAGTAAAAAAAATCAAGAAAACCTAATTATTGTCTTTTTTTTTTCTTTCTTTTTTACAAAAACAATTTTCTATAATTTCACTGAGCGAGTAAAAAGAAGCCCAACATGCAGCGGACTCCGTCTTGTATGAAAGTGACACCTGCTGCAGGAGCGTGAAGCTGTTGAGCTGCAGATCAGATCTGCTCTCTATGTTTAGAAGATGACTCTGCCGTTGAGATGAGCGGCTGCAGCCTGCTGTCCCGGGCCAATCGCAGCATTAAAACAGTTTACATAATAATAATAAGCTACACAGTGACACCATCAAGTTTTAGGTGGAGACTTGCTTACACGAGCAGGCCATAGATTATGCCAAGACAAATAGATTAGCTCGGGAGCAGCCTAATATTAGGATTCAAAGAATGATTAGAGGAGCCGTGTTATGTAATGACATTAATGAGTCTCTGCGATGCTTCATATGAGAGTCTGAAAACAGGTCTAATGGGACGGCACAAACCGCCATCAACAGTTCTACGTCTGATTTTTTTTTTACCCAGATTTCGACCATTTTACAGAATGTAGGAAATTAGTGACACTAAAGATCACAAATTTCAGACAGCACTCACACCAAAATACGTTAAATTGATCTTTAGACTGAGTCTGATCTGTCCACAAATGTCTGTTTTTGTCTTCACTCTTTGTGATGCATCTAGCCAACAAAGGTGTGTTGTGCTGAAACAGTTAGTTAATCAACAAATGAATAGAGTTCAATCTTGATAAATTGACGACTTTGTATTTGTGAAATATTCGCAAACTTTTGATTCAATCTGATTCAATGACAAGAGTTGACAGATTGATCATGAATCACACCTACTGAATCTCCTTATTTGAACATTGTGTTTCACATGTCAATAATAAAACTAATACTTGGAGCCACTCAGTTATGATATCGTGATGTTGAATGAGAGCTGACGTTATTCATCACTGACGGTCCGGGAATCGTTTTGTAGCTCGTCTTCTCAAAGTGAAGCTGGACAGAAAAACTATGGCGCATGAAAGTAACAGATTCAGGTTTGTCTCTGTAAACGTGACAAGTCAGATTTTTATTCTCAGAACGAGAAACAAAAGAACTGGTTTAATATGATTTTGTTCTTTTACTATCTATTTATTCTGTTTTATACTGTATATTATTTCATTTTTCATTCAAATGTCCTATTATCTATCTATAATCTATTATCTATATTAGTTTCTGTTTCTGCATCATTTTCCTGTTCTTGTTATCATTATTATTAAGGAAAATACACATTAGTAGTAGGAGCATTGATTTGTTAAATGGATAAACCAGTTGTTCAGCTGATTATTATGTGGCATAAATGAACTCCTGTGTGTTTTTAATGTCTTAATAATGTGACACACAGACAGACAGACAGACACACAGACAGACAGACAGACAGACAGACAGACAGACACACAGACAGACAGACACACAGACACACAGACAGACAGACAAACACACACACAGAGGAGGAGGAGAGCGTTACCATGGATCATGAAGGAAACTCAAGGAGGAGTGTGGAGATGAGGAGAAGGGGGGCTGTTAAATCTGATCTGGCCAGTGCTGACGACAGCAGTGTGGCTGCGTCCTCACATCAGCCCTGCATCAATGTGTGTGTGTGCGCGCGTGTGTGTGTGTTATATAACAGTGTGATAAAGCTGCCTTTGGGATCTGACTGTGGCTGCTGAGCCTCTTACCTGTGTGTCAGGTGTGTCAGGTGGAAAGCTCTGGCAGCAGATCTTCATCTTCCACATCACTCATCTCAGTGAATGTTGAGCTGAAAAAAACACAGAGTTTTTCATTTCTGTGATAAATGATGTCGTATTGAGTTTTCTTTTTTAATAAATAAACTAAAGTTACATTTTTGATTTCTGACAGTTTCATGAGAAAGTATCTTAAAAACTATTTGCCAGATTTACATAAAATTTGCTGTTTGGAGGATGAACATTCATGTTTTTGGTGAATGTCCTTTTGCACATTTATCAGGCCACTTTTCCACTATACAAGAAAAATACAAGAGTAATGGTCCTGATACTAAATCTACTCAACACTACTGTTATTGTGTTTTTTAATTTCTCTGTAGGTTTGTATTTTTTTTAAAGTTTATATTTGTTTGGTGTCTTCAGTGTGTTTAGTTCTGCCCTGAGGTTTCTCGTTCTCATATCCTAATTCCTCTCATTTGAACTGACAATAACCTTTTGAATAATAAATGTCATGGTCCTGGGCCCCTGTATGATTCAGGGGCCCTTACAGATGCACTGGAGGCCACGCAGTGTGTGTGTGTGTGTGTGTGTGTGTGTGTGTGTGTGTGTGTGTGTGTGTAAACTGTTGGCAGGACTCTGGCTGACCGTGTGTCCATCTCTCTCTGTCCTGACCTAGATCTCTGACAGTAAACAGCTGCTTCCTAAAGCGACGTCGTGCTGCCATCAGCAGAACGGCCCGGAGAGATAAATGTCAGATTGGACCTCGGCTGAGCCTCTTGATGCAGCTCAGGGCCCCGCGGTTTGTTTAGGAGATCCACAGACACTTAGCAGCCAACTGCTGCTGCTGCTGCTGCTGCTGATGATGATGATGATGATGATGGTGGTGGCATTGTTTTCTTTTAATTAACAGTTTGCATTGAAGGCATACAATAGACAAAAGAAAAATCAAGCTGCCTAAAGCGGAGACTTTGTGTCTGCTTCACTGAGCATCAATGTGTTTGACTGGTGAAACAAAAAATCACTTCAACTATGCAAACTCTGAAAGTGAAAAGTGGACTTTGAAATCGCGTCGTCCATTGAGCTCATTGCTTTTCCATACTGTACATGGTGGCAGTGATATAAACTCCCAGTGTTGCCTGTGGTTGTTAACCATAGTACTTCCTTTATTAAGAGGTGCTGTATCCAACAAGTCACAGGTACATCTATGTTTTGTTCTTTTGTTTCTGATGTGGTCACAGGCTTTGGCAACCCGCACCATTGGATCTATTATCTAGTAGTTTTTTAAAATCCTGTTCAACCACTTATCCACCTGCAGCTGTTGTCCACCTCTTCTGGGTCGACTGTGTTTGTGTTTGTGTAAGAGATCATTTCCAGTTCCTAATAAAACCGTTACAAATCACTGTAAAACATAAAATCAGTTTTATGAAGGGACACTGCCATGGACCTTCGTCACCATGGTTACAATTACAAATGGTTACAAATGTCAGGGGATGAATGTGGTCGTGATTTTTCCCCCAAAAAAGATTTTGACTGTTGCTTGGAAACTGGACATGATCGGAGGCCTCCTCTGTGAAAGTCCAGTGTTGTGTTGGCCCCTCCTCCCTGCATGGACCTGGCGAAGCAGCCCAGGGGCTCCAGACTCCCAGGGGCCCCAGGTTTACTCCCTATCATTTGGGGCCAACATAAATTGATTAATCTCAAATTTGTCAATATCAACTCTGACGGCTCCTCCAGCTCGTAGTCTGATGTTGTTGAAGGAGTGTAAGGCTGCAAGCATCAGCTATTTTCATCATCAATACATTTGACAATTATTTTCTTTAACAACTGATTGATTGTTCAGTAAATAAAATATCAGAAAATAATTCTGTTAAAACTAAAGAGCTTTGGCTTGTGGACGAGTATATATCATATATATAATATATATATTAACTTTTCAGCTAATAGAAACCATTAAAATAAGTAAATTAATAAAAATAAACTTGACTTTCTGTACAATTTCTGATCATCATGTGCTTGACTGGTTGAAGTGGTTGAAGTTCAACAGTGAATCAACTAAAGAAGATTTGAATAATCCTTTTGAATGTCAGCTTTTATCAAAGAGTAGGATTACAAATTCTAGGTATTGTGTTATTTACCAGGTGTTACTGCACCAGGTGATTTAGCAGAGTGAAACACCTCAGTCCTGTTTGTCAACAGTTGAGCACCGTCACCATCCAATTATTACACTGACTTTGTTAATTCAGTATTGTTAGTTATTATTTACTCCTGTAGGGAAATGCTGTGAAGAAAATAGTCAATACTCAATAATATATATAAGATTTTTCATTTTTATTATGTGTAAAACTACTTTACCTGCTAAATAACCAACCATTCAGTTGTGAATGAAGCTGCAGATTCTGTTCAGTTGCTGTTTTACTAACTTAATGATTCAATAAATGATTTTTGTGGTTTCAAAGAGCTGGAAGAACAGCAGGACGCCGCTGCAGCTCCACGCCTACTTCTCACCTATCTGAATTTCATTTTTGCATCAATTTAGAGTAAAACAAACTAATTAGACACACGTCTGGCAGATGGCTATCAGTCAAAGACCTAATTTACCTCGACCACTGCTGCTGCTGCTGCTGCTGCTGCGGATTAGTTGAGATGACTTTAGATTAGATTAGGGCCCCTGTGGAAACGCAGAGGAAGCAAGAAGATTATAGCAAATGAGGTAACTGAAACAACCATTGTTACATTTCTGTAAGCTACATTACAGAGTCACTGCTTTGTTTTAACAGATGGAAGGATGGATACTTTAAGTGGCGTCGTACTTTCTAAACGCCGTGTCGATTGATAACTTTGTACTAAATTGAAATGATCCTGAAACATCAGACATGTGAGACGCTTGGGTGAAGTTTTCTCCTGTATCTTGTGGACTTTGAGGATATTTTTAGGAAATTTGGAAAATAATGCAATTAACTTTTGTAACATGGATGTTGACACAGAAGCTTTTGGCTCCTGCTTCATTAATGCTATTCCCATAAAAAAATAATATTTTTCCTTAATGACCAATAACCAATTTTAGTGCATCAGTTTAGGTCTGGCAACCTGATTTTTCATGTGTTAACATTTTTGACATTTTTGAATTAAAATGAATCAACTTTTTTTTTGCTCAAATACATTTTTTTTTCTATAAAAAAGTCCCCAAATTGTTTTTCTAGACAAAAATGTTCCTTTTTGTTCGCTTTGTTTTGTTTATTCAATGAAAAAATAAATGAATTAATGAATGAAAAACCTTGGTTTGTGGGTGTCAGGAGTGTACAGTAACAGTAGCTGCAGTGTTTATAATACCATCTTCATTAACAATGCAGCCCACTTAGCTTTAATGGGGTTCTAATACCCCACTGACCCCCTCAACTCCTCACCCGTCCACCGCCAACCCCCCTCACCCTCTGGCTCATGGCTGACTGCTGACACAGCCATTACTCACCAGTTTAAAGCAGCTCTTTGGCAGCACGGCTCAGTGGGTTCGTTAAGGTTTCGAGG